>NW_026736274.1:0-76813 GCF_949786415.1 Peromyscus eremicus | reverse complement strand
GCTTCTGTTCCCCACAAGTACAGTGTATCGGACTGAAGAGGAGCTACTGTTCTTGTCAGTTTCCTAAGCAGAGTTGAACTAGATATGGCCCGTGTATGTAGGAAGCACAGTTCTTTATGTTCTGAGCAAGCTCACTGTTCTGGCCCTATAGGAAACACAGTAGAGTAGAAGAGTGCTCTTTTCTCAAAAGCAGAGTGTGTTTCTTGTAAAGCGAGCTAGAGTTTGTTTCCCAGTCCTAAATGGAGTTGAATCACATGCAGTTTCTGGTCCTACGAACAAGAGTTGTTTTCTGGTAAGGAAAGTCACTGTTGCGCTCCCATTGCCCTACACAAGGCAAATAGCACTCGCGACTTTTCCCAGCAAGTACAGTGTATTGCACTGAATAGGAGCTACTGTTCTTGTCAGTTTCCTAAGCAGAGTTGAACTAGATGTGGTCCGTGTGTGTATTAAGCACAGTTCTTTTGTTCTGAGCAAGCTCACTGTTTGGACCCCCATAGGAAACACAGTAGAGTAGAACAGTGCTATTTTCTCTAAAGCAGAGTGTGTTTCTTGTAAGGCGAGCTAGCATTTGTTTCCCAGTCCTAAATGGAGTGGAATCACATGCAGTTTCTAGTCCTATGAGCAAGAGTTGTTTTCTGGTAAGGAAAGTCACTATTGCGCTCCCATTGACATACACAGTGCAAATAGCACATGCGCCTGTTGCCAGCAAGTACAGAGTATTTGACTGAAGAGGAGCTACTGTTCTTGTCAGTTTCCTAAGCAGAGTTGAACTAGATATGGCCCGTGTGTGTAGGAAGCACAGTTCTTTTGTTGTGAGCAAGCTCACTGTTTGGACCTCATAGGAAACACAGTAGAGTAGAAGAGTGCTCTTTAATCAAAAGCAGAGTGTGTTTCATGTAAGGCGAGCTAGCATTTGTTTCCCAGTCCTAAATGGAGTTGAATCACATGCAGTTTCTGGTCCTACGAGCAAGAGCTGTTTTCTGGTAAGGAAAGTCACTATTTTGCTCCCATTGCCATCCACAGTGCAAATAGCCCTCCCGTCTGTTCCCAGCAAGCACAGTGTATTGGACGGAAGAGGAGCTACTGTTCTTGTCAGTTTCCTAAGAAGAGTTGAACTAGTTATGGCCCTGTGTTGGAAGCACAGTTCTTTTGTTCTGAGCAAGCTCACTGTTCTGGCCATATAGGAAACACAGTAGAGTAGAAGAGTGCTCTTTTCTCTAAAGCAGAGTGTGTTTCTTGTAAGGCGAGCTAGCGTTTGTTTCCCAGTCCTAAATGGAGTTGAATCACATGCAGTTTCTAGTCTTACGAGCAAGAGTTGTTTTATGGTAACAAGAGTCACTATTGCTATGCTATTGCCATACACAGGACAAATAGCACTGGCGTCTGTTCCCAGCAAGTACAGTGTATTGGACTGAAGAGGATCTACAGTTCTTGTCAGGTTCCTAAGCAGAATTGAACTAGATATGGCCGTGTGTGTAGGAAGCACAGTTTTTTTGTTCTGAGGAAGCTCACTGTTCGGAACACATAGGAAACACAGTAGAGTAGAAGAGTGCTCTTTTCTAAAAGCAGAGTGTGTTTCTTGGAAGTCGAGCTAGCGTTTGTTTCCCAGTCCTAAATGGAGTTGAGTCACATGCAGTTTTTTGTCCTACGAGCAAGAGTTGTTTTCTGGTAAGACAAGTCACTATTGTGCTCCAATTGCCATACACAGTGCAAATATCACTCGCTTCTGTTCCCCACAAGTACAGTGTATCGGACTGAAGAGGAGCTACTGTTCTTGTCAGTTTCCTAAGCAGAGTTGAACTAGATATGGCCCGTGTGTGTAGGAAGCACAGTTCTTTTGTTCTGAGCAAGCTCACTGTTCGGACCCCATAGGAAACACAGTAGAGTAGAAGAGTGCTCTTTTCTCAAAAGCAGAGTGTGTTTCATGTAAGGGCGAGCTAGCATTTGTTTTCCAGTCCTAAATGGAGTTGAATCACATGCAGTTTCTGGTCCTACGATCAAGAGTTGTTTTCTGGAAAGGAAAGTCACTATTGTGCTCCCATTGCCATACACAGTGCAAATAGCACTCGCGTCTGTTCCCAGCAAGTACAGTGTATCGGAATGAAGAGGAGCTACTGTTCCTGTCAGTTTCCTAAGCAGAGTTGAACTAGATATGGCTCGTATGTAGGAAGCACAGTTCTTTGTTCTGAGCATTCTCACTGTTCTGGCCCTATAGGAAACACAGTAGAGTAGAAGAGTGTTCTTTTCTCTAAAGCAGAGTGTGTTTCTGTAAGGTGAGCTAGCTTTTGTTTCCCATCCAAAATGGAGTTGAATCACATGCAGTTTCTGGTCCTACGAGCAAGAGTTGTTTTCTGGTAAGAAGAGTCACTATTGTGCTGCCATTGCCATACACAGGACAAATAGCACTGGCGTCTGTTCCCAGCACGTACAGTGTATTGGACTGAAGAGGATCTACTGTTATTGTCAGGTTCCTAAGCAGAATTGAACTAGATATGGCCGTGTGTGTAGGAAGCACAGTTTTTTTGTTCTGAGCAAGCTCACTGTTCGGAACACATAGGAAACACAGTAGAGTAGAAGAGTGCTCTTTTCTCAAAAGCAGAGTGTGTTTCTTGGAAGTCGAGCTAGCGTTTGTTTCCCAGTCCTAAATGGAGTTGAGTCACATGCAGTTTTTTGTCCAACGAGCAAGAGTTGTTTTCTTGTAATACAAGTCACTATTGTGCTCCAATTGCCATACACAGTGCAAATATCACTCGCTTCTGTTCCCCACAAGTACAGTGTATCGGACTGAAGAGGAGCTACTGTTCTTGTCAGTTTCCTAAGCAGAGTTGAACTAGATATGGCCCGTGTGTGTAGAAAGCACAGTTCTTATGTTCTGAGCAAGCTCACTGTTCTGGCCTTATAGGAAACACAGTAGAGTAGAAGAGTGCTCTTTTCTCAAAAGCAGAGTGTGTTTCTTGTAAAGCTAGGTAGAGTTTGTTTCCCAGTCCTAAATGGAGTTGAATCACATGCAGTTTCTGGTCCTACGAACAAGAGTTGTTTTCTGGTAAGGAAAGTCACTGTTGTGCTACCATTGCCCTACACAAGGCAAATAGCACTCGCGACTTTTCCCAGCAAGTACAGTGTATTGCACTGAATAGGAGCTACTGTTCTTGTCAGTTTCCTAAGCAGAGTTGAACTAGATGTGGTCCGTGTGTGTATTAAGCACAGTTCTTTTGTTCTGAGCAAGCTCACTGTTTGGACCCCATAGGAAACACAGTAGAGTAGAACAGTGCTATTTTCTCTAAAGCAGAGTGTGTTTCTTGTAAGGCGAGCTAGCATTTGTTTCCCAGTCCTAAATGGAGTGGAATCACATGCAGTTTCTAGTCCTATGAGCAAGAGTTGTTTTCTGGTAAGGAAAGTCACTATTGCGCTCCCATTGACATACACAGTGCAAATAGCACATGCGCCTGTTGCCAGCAAGTACAGAGTATTGGACTGAAGAGGAGCTACTGTTCTTGTCAGTTTCCTAAGCAGAGTTGAACTAGATATGGCCCGTGTGTGTAGGAAGCACAGTTCTTTTGTTCTGAGCAAGCTCACTGTTTGGACCTCATAGGAAACACAGTAGAGTAGAAGAGTGCTCTTTAATCAAAAGCAGAGTGTGTTTCATGTAAGGCGAGCTAGCATTTGTTTCCCAGTCCTAAATGGAGTTGAATCACATGCAGTTTCTGGTCCCTACGAGCAAGAGCTGTTTTCTGGTAAGGAAAGTCACTATTTTGCTCCCATTGCCATCCACAGTGCAAATAGCCCTCCCGTCTGTTCCCAGCAAGTACAGTGTATTGGACGGAAGAGGAGCTACTGTTCTTGTCAGTTTCCTAAGAAGAGTTGAACTAGTTATGGCCCTGTGTTGGAAGCACAGTTCTTTTGTTCTGAGCAAGCTCACTGTTCTGGCCATATAGGAAACACAGTAGAGTAGAAGATTGCTCTTTTCTCTAAAGCAGAGTGTGTTTCTTGTAAGGCGAGCTAGCGTTTGTTTCCCAGTCCTAAATGGAGTTGAATCACATGCAGTTTCTAGTCTTACGAGCAAGAGTTGTTTTATGGTAACAAGAGTCACTATTGCTATGCCATTGCCATACACAGGACAAATAGCACTGGCGTCTGTTCCCAGCAAGTACAGTGTATTGGACTGAAGAGGATCTACAGTTCTTGTCAGGTTCCTAAGCAGAATTGAACTAGATATGGCCGTGTGTGTAGGAAGCACAGTTTTTTTGTTCTGAGGAAGCTCACTGTTCGGAACACATAGGAAATACAGTAGAGTAGAAGAGTGCTCTTCTCAAAAGCAGAGTGTGTTTCTTGGAAGTCGAGCTATCGTTTGTTTCCCAGTCCTAAATGGAGTTGTGTCACATGCAGTTTTTTGTCCTACGAGCAAGAGTTGTTTTCTGGTAAGACAAGTCACTATTGTGCTCCAATTGCCATACACAGTGCAAATATCACTCGCTTCTGTTCCCCACAAGTACAGTGTATCGGACTGAAGAGGAGCTACTGTTCTTGTCAGTTTCCTAAGCAGAGTTGAACTAGATATGGCCCGTGTGTGTAGGAAGCACAGTTCTTTTGTTCTGAGCAAGCTCACTGTTCGGACCCCATAGGAAACACAGTAGAGTAGAAGAGTGCTCTTTTCTCAAAAGCAGAGTGTGTTTCATGTAAGGCGAGCTAGCATTTGTTTTCCAGTCCTAAATGGAGTTGAATCACATGCAGTTTCTGGTCCTACGATCAAGAGTTGTTTTCTGGAAAGGAAAGTCACTATTGCGCTCCCATTGCCATACACAGTGCAAATAGCACTCGCGTCTGTTCACAGCAAGTACAGTGTATCGGAATGAAGAGGAGCTACTGTTCCTGTCAGTTTCCTAAGCAGAGTTGAACTAGATATGGCTCGTATGTAGGAAGCACAGTTCTTTGTTCTGAGCATTCTCACTGTTCTGGCCCTATAGGAAACACAGTAGAGTAGAAGAGTGTTCTTTTCTCTAAAGCAGAGTGTGTTTCTGTAAGGTGAGCTAGCTTTTGTTTCCCAGTCCTAAATGGAGTTGAATCACATGCAGTTTCTTGTCCTACGAGCAAGAGTTGTTTTCTGGTAAGAAGAGTCACTATTGTGCTGCCAGTGCCATACACAGGACAAATAGCACTGGCGTCTGTTCCCAGCACGTACAGTGTATTGGACTGAAGAGGATCTACTGTTATTGTCAGGTTCCTAAGCAGACTTGAACTAGATATGGCCGTGTGTGTAGGAAGCACAGTTTTTTTGTTCTGAGCAAGCTCACTGTTCGGAACACATAGGAAACACCCTAGAGTAGAAGAGTGCTCTTTTCTCAAAAGCAGAGTGTGTTTCTTGGAAGTCCAGCTAGCGTTTGTTTCCCAGTCCTAAATGGAGTTGAATCACATGCAGTTTTTTGTCCAACGAGCAAGAGTTGTTTTCTGGTAAGACAAGTCACTATTGTGCTCCAATTGCCATACACAGTGCAAATATCACTCGCTTCTGTTCCCCACAAGTACAGTGTATCGGACTGAAGAGGAGCTACTGTTCTTGTCAGTTTCCTAAGCAGAGTTGAACTAGATATGGCCCGTGTATGTAGGAAGCACAGTTCTTTATGTTCTGAGCAAGCTCACTGTTCTGGCCCTATAGGAAACACAGTAGAGTAGAAGAGTGCTCTTTTCTCAAAAGCAGAGTGTGTTTCTTGTAAAGCGAGCTAGAGTTTGTTTCCCAGTCCTAAATGGAGTTGAATCACATGCAGTTTCTGGTCCTACGAACAAGAGTTGTTTTCTGGTAAGGAAAGTCACTGTTGCGCTCCCATTGCCCTACACAAGGCAAATAGCACTCGCGACTTTTCCCAGCAAGTACAGTGTATTGCACTGAATAGGAGCTACTGTTCTTGTCAGTTTCCTAAGCAGAGTTGAACTAGATGTGGTCCGTGTGTGTATTAAGCACAGTTCTTTTGTTCTGAGCAAGCTCACTGTTTGGACCCCATAGGAAACACAGTAGAGTAGAACAGTGCTATTTTCTCTAAAGCAGAGTGTGTTTCTTGTAAGGCGAGCTAGCATTTGTTTCCCAGTCCTAAATGGAGTGGAATCACATGCAGTTTCTAGTCCTATGAGCAAGAGTTGTTTTCTGGTAAGGAAAGTCACTATTGCGCTCCCATTGACATACACAGTGCAAATAGCACATGCGCCTGTTGCCAGCAAGTACAGAGTATTTGACTGAAGAGGAGCTACTGTTCTTGTCAGTTTCCTAAGCAGAGTTGAACTAGATATGGCCCGTGTGTGTAGGAAGCACAGTTCTTTTGTTCTGAGCAAGCTCACTGTTTGGACCTCATAGGAAACACAGTAGAGTAGAAGAGTGCTCTTTAATCAAAAGCAGAGTGTGTTTCATGTAAGGCGAGCTAGCATTTGTTTCCCAGTCCTAAATGGAGTTGAATCACATGCAGTTTCTGGTCCTACGAGCAAGAGCTGTTTTCTGGTAAGGAAAGTCACTATTTTGCTCCCATTGCCATCCACAGTGCAAATAGCCCTCCCGTCTGTTCCCAGCAAGCACAGTGTATTGGACGGAAGAGGAGCTACTGTTCTTGTCAGTTTCCTAAGAAGAGTTGAACTAGTTATGGCCCTGTGTTGGAAGCACAGTTCTTTTGTTCTGAGCAAGCTCACTGTTCTGGCCATATAGGAAACACAGTAGAGTAGAAGAGTGCTCTTTTCTCTAAAGCAGAGTGTGTTTCTTGTAAGGCGAGCTAGCGTTTGTTTCCCAGTCCTAAATGGAGTTGAATCACATGCAGTTTCTAGTCTTACGAGCAAGAGTTGTTTTATGGTAACAAGAGTCACTATTGCTATGCTATTGCCATACACAGGACAAATAGCACTGGCGTCTGTTCCCAGCAAGTACAGTGTATTGGACTGAAGAGGATCTACAGTTCTTGTCAGGTTCCTAAGCAGAATTGAACTAGATATGGCCGTGTGTGTAGGAAGCACAGTTTTTTTGTTCTGAGGAAGCTCACTGTTCGGAACACATAGGAAACACAGTAGAGTAGAAGAGTGCTCTTTTCTAAAAGCAGAGTGTGTTTCTTGGAAGTCGAGCTAGCGTTTGTTTCCCAGTCCTAAATGGAGTTGAGTCACATGCAGTTTTTTGTCCTACGAGCAAGAGTTGTTTTCTGGTAAGACAAGTCACTATTGTGCTCCAATTGCCATACACAGTGCAAATATCACTCGCTTCTGTTCCCCACAAGTACAGTGTATCGGACTGAAGAGGAGCTACTGTTCTTGTCAGTTTCCTAAGCAGAGTTGAACTAGATATGGCCCGTGTGTGTAGGAAGCACAGTTCTTTTGTTCTGAGCAAGCTCACTGTTCGGACCCCATAGGAAACACAGTAGAGTAGAAGAGTGCTCTTTTCTCAAAAGCAGAGTGTGTTTCATGTAAGGCGAGCTAGCATTTGTTTTCCAGTCCTAAATGGAGTTGAATCACATGCAGTTTCTGGTCCTACGATCAAGAGTTGTTTTCTGGAAAGGAAAGTCACTATTGTGCTCCCATTGCCATACACAGTGCAAATAGCACTCGCGTCTGTTCCCAGCAAGTACAGTGTATCGGAATGAAGAGGAGCTACTGTTCCTGTCAGTTTCCTAAGCAGAGTTGAACTAGATATGGCTCGTATGTAGGAAGCACAGTTCTTTGTTCTGAGCATTCTCACTGTTCTGGCCCTATAGGAAACACAGTAGAGTAGAAGAGTGTTCTTTTCTCTAAAGCAGAGTGTGTTTCTGTAAGGTGAGCTAGCTTTTGTTTCCCATCCAAAATGGAGTTGAATCACATGCAGTTTCTGGTCCTACGAGCAAGAGTTGTTTTCTGGTAAGAAGAGTCACTATTGTGCTGCCATTGCCATACACAGGACAAATAGCACTGGCGTCTGTTCCCAGCACGTACAGTGTATTGGACTGAAGAGGATCTACTGTTATTGTCAGGTTCCTAAGCAGAATTGAACTAGATATGGCCGTGTGTGTAGGAAGCACAGTTTTTTTGTTCTGAGCAAGCTCACTGTTCGGAACACATAGGAAACACAGTAGAGTAGAAGAGTGCTCTTTTCTCAAAAGCAGAGTGTGTTTCTTGGAAGTCGAGCTAGCGTTTGTTTCCCAGTCCTAAATGGAGTTGAGTCACATGCAGTTTTTTGTCCAACGAGCAAGAGTTGTTTTCTTGTAAGACAAGTCACTATTGTGCTCCAATTGCCATACACAGTGCAAATATCACTCGCTTCTGTTCCCCACAAGTACAGTGTATCGGACTGAAGAGGAGCTACTGTTCTTGTCAGTTTCCTAAGCAGAGTTGAACTAGATATGGCCCGTGTGTGTAGAAAGCACAGTTCTTATGTTCTGAGCAAGCTCACTGTTCTGGCCCTATAGGAAACACAGTAGAGTAGAAGAGTGCTCTTTTCTCAAAAGCAGAGTGTGTTTCTTGTAAAGCTAGGTAGAGTTTGTTTCCCAGTCCTAAATGGAGTTGAATCACATGCAGTTTCTGGTCCTACGAACAAGAGTTGTTTTCTGGTAAGGAAAGTCACTGTTGTGCTACCATTGCCCTACACAAGGCAAATAGCACTCGCGACTTTTCCCAGCAAGTACAGTGTATTGCACTGAATAGGAGCTACTGTTCTTGTCAGTTTCCTAAGCAGAGTTGAACTAGATGTGGTCCGTGTGTGTATTAAGCACAGTTCTTTTGTTCTGAGCAAGCTCACTGTTTGGACCCCATAGGAAACACAGTAGAGTAGAACAGTGCTATTTTCTCTAAAGCAGAGTGTGTTTCTTGTAAGGCGAGCTAGCATTTGTTTCCCAGTCCTAAAGGGAGTGGAATCAAATGCAGTTTCTAGTCCTATGAGCAAGAGTTGTTTTCTGGTAAGGAAAGTCACTATTGCGCTCCCATTGACATACACAGTGCAAATAGCACATGCGCCTGTTGCCAGCAAGTACAGTGTATTGGACTGAAGAGGAGCTACTGTTCTTTTCAGTTTCCTAAGCAGAGTTGAACTAGATATGGCCCGTGTGTGTAGGAAGCACAGTTCTTTTGTTCTGAGCAAGCTCACTGTTTGGACCTCATAGGAAACACAGTAGAGTAGAAGAGTGCTCTTTAATCAAAAGCAGAGTGTGTTTCATGTAAGGCGAGCTAGCATTTGTTTCCCAGTCCTAAATGGAGTTGAATCACATGCAGTTTCTGGTCCTACGAGCAAGAGCTGTTTTCTGGTATGGAAAGTCACTATTTTGCTCCCATTGCCATCCACAGTGCATATAGCCCTCCTGTCTCTTCCCAGCAAGTACAGTGTATTGGACAGAAGAGGAGCTACTGTTCTTGTCAGTTTCCTAAGAAGAGTTGAACTAGTTATGGCCCTGTGTTGGAAGCACAGTTCTTTTGTTCTGAGCAAGCTCACTGTTCTGGCCCTATAGGAAACACAGTAGAGTAGAAGAGTGCTCTTTTCTCTAAAGCAGAGTGTGTTTCTTGTAAGGCGAGCTAGCGTTTGTTTCCCAGTCCTAAATGGAGTTGAATCACATGCAGTTTCTAGTCTTACGAGCAAGAGTTGTTTTATGGTAACAAGAGTCACTATTGCTATGCCATTGCCATACACAGGACAAATAGCACTGGCGTCTGTTCCCAGCAAGTACAGTGTATTGGACTGAAGAGGATCTACAGTTCTTGTCAGGTTCCTGAGCAGAATTGAACTAGATATGGCCGTGTGTGTAGGAAGCACAGTTTTTTTGTTCTGAAGAAGCTCACTGTTCGGAACACATAGGAAACACAGTAGAGTAGGAGAGTGCTCTTTTCTCAAAAGCAGAGTGAGTTTCTTGGAAGTCGAGCTAACGTTTGTTTCCCAGTCCTAAATGGAGTTGAGTCACATGCAGTTTTTTGTCCTACGAGCAAGAGTTGTTTTCTGGTAAGAGAAGTCACTATTGTGCTCCAATTGCCATACACAGTGCAAATATCACTCGCTTCTGTTCCCCACAAGTACAGTGTATCGGACTGAAGAGGAGCTACTGTTCTTGTCAGTTTCCTAAGCAGAGTTGAACTAGATATGGCCCGTGTGTGTAGGAAGCACAGTTCTTTTGTTCTGAGCAAGCTCACTGTTCGGACCCCATAGGAAACACAGTAGAGTAGAAGAGTGATCTTTTCTCAAAAGCAGAGTGTGTTTCATGTAAGGCGAGCTAGCATTTGTTTTCCAGTCCTAAATGGAGTTGAATCACATGCAGTTTCTGGTCCTACGATCAAGAGTTGTTTTCTGGAAAGGAAAGTCACTATTGTGCTGCCATTGCCATACACAGGACAAATAGCACTGGCGTCTGTTCCCAGCACGTACAGTGTATTGGACTGAAGAGGATCTACTGTTATTGTCAGGTTCCTAAGCAGACTTGAACTAGATATGGCCGTGTGTGTAGGAAGCACAGTTTTTTTGTTCTGAGCAAGCTCACTGTTCGGAACACATAGGAAACACAGTAGAGTAGAAGAGTGCTCTTTTCTCAAAAGCAGAGTGTGTTTCTTGGAAGTCGAGCTAGCGTTTGTTTCCCAGTCCTAAATGGAGTTGAGTCACATGCAGTTTTTTGTCCAACGAGCAAGAGTTGTTTTCTGGTAAGACAAGTCACTATTGTGCTCCAATTGCCATACACAGTGCAAATATCACTCGCTTCTGTTCCCCACAAGTACAGTGTATCGGACTGAAGAGGAGCTACTGTTCTTGTCAGTTTCCTAAGCAGAGTTGAACTAGATATTTCCCGTGTGTGTAGGAAGCACAGTTCTTATGTTCTGAGCAAGCTCACTGTTCTGGCCCTATAGGAAACACAGTAGAGTAGAAGAGTGCTCTTTTCTCAAAAGCAGAGTGTGTTTCTTGTAAAGCGAGCTAGAGTTTGTTTCCCAGTCCTAAATGGAGTTGAATCACATGCAGTTTCTGGTCCTACGAACAAGAGTTGTTTTCTGGTAAGGAAAGTCACTGTTGCGCTCCCATTGCCCTACACAAGGCAAATAGCACTCGCGACTTTTCTCAGCAAGTACAGTGTATTGCACTGAATAGGAGCTACTGTTCTTGTCAGTTTCCTAAGCAGAGTTGAACTAGATGTGGTCCGTGTGTGTATTAAGCACAGTTCTTTTGTTCTGAGCAAGCTCACTGTTTGGACCCCATAGGAAACACAGTAGAGTAGAACAGTGCTATTTTCTCTAAAGCAGAGTGTGTTTCTTGTAAGGCGAGCTAGCATTTGTTTCCCAGTCCTAAATGGAGTGGAATCACATGCAGGTTCTAGTCCTATGAGCAAGAGTTGTTTTCTGGTAAGGAAAGTCACTATTGCGCTCCCATTGACATACACAGTGCAAATAGCACATGCGCCTGTTGCCAGCAAGTACAGAGTATTGGACTGAAGAGGAGCTACTGTTCTTGTCAGTTTCCTAAGCAGAGTTGAACTAGATATGGCCCGTGTGTGTAGGAAGCACAGTTCTTTTGTTCTGAGCAAGCTCACTGTTTGGACCTCATAGGAAACACAGTAGAGTAGAAGAGTGCTCTTTAATCAAAAGCAGAGTGTGTTTCATGTAAGGCGAGCTAGCATTTGTTTCCCAGTCCTAAATGGAGTTGAATCACATGCAGTTTCTGGTCCTACGAGCAAGAGCTGTTTTTTGGTAAGGAAAGTCACTATTTTGCTCCCTTTGCCATCCACAGTGCAAATAGCCCTCCCGTCTGTTCCCAGCAAGTACAGTGTATTGGACGGAAGAGGAGCTACTGTTCTTGTCAGTTTCCTAAGAAGATTTGAACTAGTTATGGCCCTGTGTTGGAAGCACAGTTCTTTTGTTCTGAGCAAGCTCACTGTTCTGGCCATATAGGAAACACAGTAGAGTAGAAGAGTGCTCTTTTCTCTAAAGCAGAGTGTGTTTCTTTTAAGGCGAGCTTGCGTTTGTTTCCCAGTCCTAAATGGAGTTGAATCACATGCAGTTTCTAGTCTTACGAGCAAGAGTTGTTTTATGGTAACAAGAGTCACTATTGCTATGCCTTTGCCATACACAGGACAAATAGCACTGGCGTCTGTTCCCAGCAAGTACAGTGTATTGGACTGAAGAGGATCTACAGTTCTTGTCAGGTTCCTAAGCAGAATTGAACTAGATATGGCCGTGTGTGTAGGAAGCACAGTTTTTTTGTTCTGAGGAAGCTCACTGTTCGGAACACATAGGAAACACAGTAGAGTAGAAGAGTGCTCTTTTCTCAAAAGCAGAGTGTGTTTCTTGGAAGTCGAGCTAGCGTTTGTTTCCCAGTCCTAAATGGAGTTGAGTCACATGCAGTTTTTTGTCCTACGAGCAAGAGTTGTTTTCTGGTAAGAGAAGTCACTATTGTGCTCCAATTGCCATACACAGTGCAAATATCACTCGCTTCTGTTCCCTGCAAGTACAGTGTATCGGACTGAAGAGGAGCTACTGTTCATGTCAGTTTCCTAAGCAGAGTTGAACTAGATATGGCCCGTGTGTGTAGGAAGCACAGTTCTTTTGTTCTGAGCAAGCTCACTGTTCGGACCCCATAGGAAACACAGTAGAGTAGAAGAGTGATCTTTTCTCAAAAGCAGAGTGTGTTTCATGTAAGGCGAGCTAGCATTTGTTTTCCAGTCCTAAATGGAGTTGAATCACATGCAGTTTCTGGTCCTACGATCAAGAGTTGTTTTCTGGAAAGGAAAGTCACTATTGCGCTCCCATTGCCATACACAGTGCAAATAGCACTCGCGTATGTTCCCAGCAAGTACAGTGTATCGGAATGAAGAGGAGCTACTGTTCCTGTCAGTTTCCTAAGCAGAGTTGAACTAGATATGGCTCGTATGTAGGAAGCACAGTTCTTTGTTCTGAGCATTCTCACTGTTCTGGCCCTATAGGAAACACAGTAGAGTAGAAGAGTGTTCTTTTTTCTAAAGCAGAGTGTGTTTCTGTAAGGTGAGCTAGCTTTTGTTTCCCAGTCCTAAATGGAGTTGAATCACATGGAGTTTCTGGTCCTACGAGCAAGAGTTGTTTTCTTGTAAGAAGAGTCACTATTGTGCTGCCATTGCCATACACAGGACAAATAGCACTGGCGTCTTTTCCCAGCAAGTACAGTGTATTGGACTGAATAGGAGCTACTGTTCTTGTCAGTTTCCTAAGCAGAGTTGAACTAGATATGGCCCGTGTGTGTTGGAAGCACAGTTCTTTTGTTCTGAGCAAGCTCACTGTTTGGACCTCATAGGAAACACAGTAGAGTAGAAGAGTGCTCTTTAATCAAAAGCAGAGTGTGTTTCATGTAAGGCGAGCTAGCATTTGCTTCCCAGTCCTAAATGGAGTTGAATCACATGCAGTTTCTGGTCTTACGAGCAAGAGCTGTTTTCTGGTAAGGAAAGTCACTATTTTGCTCCCATTGCCATCCACAGTGCAAGTAGCCCTCCCGTCTGTTCCCAGCAAGTACAGTGTATTGGACGGAAGAGGAGCTACTGTTCTTGTCAGTTTCCTAAGCAGAGTTGAACTAGTTATGGCCCTGTGTTGGAAGCACAGTTCTTTTGTTCTTAGCAAGCTCACTGTTCTGGCCCTATAGGAAACACAGTAGAGTAGAAGAGTTTTCTTTTCTCTAAAGCAGAGTGTGTTTCTGTAAGGTGAGCTAGCTTTTGTTTCCCAGTCCTAAATGGAGTTGAATCACATGCAGTTTCTGGTCCTACGAGCAAGAGTTGTTTTATGGTAAGAAGAGTCACTATTGTGCTGCCATTGCCATACACAGGACAAATAGCACTGGCGTCTGTTCCCAGCACGTACAGTGTATTGGACTGAAGAGGAGCTACTGTTCTTGTCAGGTTCCTAAGCAGAATTGAACTAGATATGGCCATGTGTGTAGGAAGCACAGTTCTTTTGTTCTGAGCAGGCTCAATGTTCGGACACCATAGGAAACACAGTAGAGTAGAAGTGTGCTCTTTTCTCAAAAGCAGAGTGTGTTTCTTGTAAGGCGAGCTAGCGTTTGTTTCCTACTCCTAAATGGAGTTGAATCACATGCAGTTTCTGGTCCTAGGGCAAGAGTTGTTTTCTGGTAAGGAAAGTCACTATTGTGCTCCCATTGCCTTACAGAAGGCAAATAGCACTCGCGTCTTTTCCCATCAAGTACAGTGTATTGGACTGAATAGGAGCTACTGTTCTTGTCAGTTTCCTAAGCAGAGTTGAACTAGATATGGTCCATGTGTGTAGGGAGCACAGTTATTTTGCTCTGAGCAAGCTCACTGTTTGGACCCCATAGGGAACACAGTAGAGTAGAAGAGTGCTCTTTTCTCTAAAGCAGAGTTTGTTTTGGTAAGGCGAGCTAGCATTTGTTTCCCAGTCCTAAATGGAGTGGAATCACATGCAGTTTCTGGTCCTACGAGCAAGAGTTGTTTTCTGGTAAGGAAAGTCACTATTGTGCTCCCATTGCCATACACAGTGCAAATAGCCCTCCCTTCTGTTCCCAGCAAGTACAGTGTATTGGACTGAAGAGGAGCTACTGTTCTTCTCAGTTTCCTAAGCAGAGTTGAACTAGATATGGTCCGTGTGTGTAGGAAGCACAGTTATTTTTTTCTGAGCAAGCTCACTGTTCTGGCCCTATAGGAAACACAGTAGAGTAGAAGAGTGCTCTTTTCTCAAAAGCAGAGTGTGTTTCTTGTAAAGCGAGCTAGAGTTTGTTTCCCAGTCCTAAATGGAGTTGAATCACATGCAGTTTCTGGTCCTACGAGCAAGAGTTGTTTTCTGGTAAGAAGAGCCACGATTGCGCTGTCATTGACATACACAGGACAAATAGCACTGGCGTCTGTTCCCAGCAAGTACAGTGTATTGGACTGAATAGGATCTACTGTTCTTTTCAGGTTCCTAAGCAGACTTGAACTAGATATGGCCGTGTGTGTAGGAAGCACAGTTTTTTTTTTTTCTGAGCAAGCTCACTGTTCGGAACACATAGGAAACACAGTAGAGGAGAAGAGTGCTCTTTTCTCAAAAGCAGAGTGTGTTTCTTGGAAGCCGAGCTAGCGTTTGTTTCCCAGTCCTAAATGGAGTTGAGTCACATGCAGTTTTTTGTCCAACGAGCAAGAGTTGTTTTCTGGTAAGACAAGTCACTATTGTGCTCCAATTGCCATACACAGTGCAAATATCACTCGCTTCTGTTCCCCACAAGTACAGTGTATTGGACTGAAGAGGAGCTACTGTTCTTGTCAGTTTCCTAAGCAGAGTTGAACTAGATATGGCCCGTGTGTGTAGGAAGCACAGTTCTTTTGTTCTGAGCAAGCTCACTGTTCTGGCCCTATTCTAAACACAGTAGAGTAGAAGAGTGCTCTTTTCTCAAAAGCAGAGTGTGTTTCTTGTAAAGCGAGCTAGCGTTTGTTTCCCAGTCCTAAATGGTTTTGAGTCACATGCAGTTTCTGGTCCTAAGAACAAGAGTTGTTTTCTGGAAAGGAAAGTCACTATTGCGTGCCCATTGCCTTACACAAGGCAAAGAGCACTCGCATTTTTTCCCAGCTAGTACAGTGTATTGGACTGAATAGGAGTTACTGTTCTTGTCAGTTTCCTAAGTAGAGTTGAACTAGATATGGCCCGTGTGTGTAGGAAGCACAGTTCTTTTGTTCTGAGCAAGCTCACTGTTCTGGCCCTATAGGAAACACAGCAGAGTAGAAGAGAGCTCTTTTCTCAAAAGCAGAGTGTGTTTCTTGTAAGGCGAGCTAGCGTTTGTTTCCCAGTCCTAAATGGAGTTGACTCACAGGCAGGTTTTTGTCCTACGAGCAAGAGTTGTTTTCTGGTAGGGCGAGTAACTATTGTGCTCCAATTGCCGTACACAGTGCAAATAGCACTCGCGTCTGTTCCCTGCAAGTACAGTGTATCGGACTGAAGAGGAGCTACTGTTCTTGTCAGTTTCCTAAGCAGAGTTGAACTAGATATGGCCATGTGTGTAGGAAGCACAGTTCTTTTGTTCTGAGCAAGCTCACTGTTCGGACACCATAGGAAACACAGTAGAGTAAAAGAGTGCTCTTTTCTCTAAAGCAGAGTGTGTTTTTGTAAGGCGAGCTAGCGTTTGTTTCCTACTTTTAAATGGAGTTGAATAACATGCAGTTTCTGGTCCTACGAGCAAGAGTTGTTTTCTGGTAAGGAAAGTCACTATTGCGCTCCTATTACCCTATATAAGGCAAATAGCACTCGAGTCTTTTCCCAGCAAGTACAGTGTATTGGAGTGAATAGAACCTACTGTTCTTGTCAGTTTCCTAAGCAGAGTTGAAGTAGATATGGTCCGTATGTGTAGGAAGCACAGTTCTTATGTTCTGAGCAAGCTCACTGTTTGGATCTCATAGGAAACACAGTAGAGTAAAAGAGTGCTCTTTTCTCTAAAGCAAAGTGTGTTTTTGTAAGGCGAGCTAGCATTTGTTTCCCAGTCCTAGATGGAGTGGAATCACATGCAGTTTCTGGTCCTACGAGTAACAGTTGTTTTCTGGTAAGGAAAGTCACTATTGCGCTCCCATTGCCATACACAGTGCAAATAGCCCTCCCGTCTGTTCCCAGCAAGTACAGTGTATTGGACTGAAGAGGAGCTACTGTTCTTCTCAGTTTCCTAACCAGAGTTGAACTAGATATGGTCCGTGTGTGTAGGAAGCACAGTTCTTTTTTTCTGAGCAAGCTCACTGTTCTGGCACTATAGGAAACACAGTAGAGTAGAAGAGTGCTCTTTTCTCAAAAGCAGAGTGTGTTTCTTGTAAAGCGAGCTAGAGTTTGTTTCCCAGTGCTAAATGGAGATGAATCACATGCAGTTTCTGGTCCTACGAGCAAGAGTTGTTTTCTGGTAAGAAGAGTCACTATTGCGCTGCCATTGCCATACACAGAACAAATAGCACTCGCATCTGTTCCCAGCAAGTACAGTGTATTGGACTGAAGAGGATCTACTGTTCTTGTCAGGTTCCTAAGCAGACTTGAACTAGATATGGCCCGTGTGTGTAGGAATCACAGTTCTTTTGTTCTGAGCAAGCTCACTGTTCTGACCCTATAGGAAACACAGTAGAGTAGAAGAGTGCTCTTTTCTCTAAAGCAGAGTGTGTTTCTGTAAGGTTAGCTAGCTTTTGTTTCCCAGTCCTAAATGGAGTTGAATCACATGCAGTTTCTGGTCCTACGAGCAAGAGTTGTTTTATGGTAAGAAGAGTCACTATTGTGCTGCCATTGCCATACACAGGACAAATAGCAGTGGCGTCTGTTCCCAGCACGTACAGTGTATTGGACTGAAGAGGAGCTACTGTTCTTGTCAGTTTCCTAAGCAGAGTTGAACTAGATATGGCCCGTGTGTGTAGGAAGCACAGTTCTTATGTTCTGAGCAAGCTCACTGTTCTAGCCCTATAGGAAACACAGTAGAGTAGAAGAGTGCTCTTTTCTCAAAAACAGAGTGTGTTTCTTGTAAAGCGAGCTAGAGTTTGTTTCCCAGTCCTAAATGGAGTTGAATCACATGCAGTTTCTGGTCCTACGAACAAGAGTTGTTTTCTGGTAAGGAAAGTCACTATTGCGCTCCCATTGCCCTACACAAGGCAAATAGCACTCGTGTCTTTTCCCAGCAAGTACAGTGTATTGGACTGAAGAGGAGCTACTGTTCTTGTCAGTTTCCTAAGCAGAGTTGAACTAGATGTGGTCCGTGTGTGTATTAAGCACAGTTCTTTTGTTCTGAGCAAGCTCAATGTTCGGACACCATAGGAAACACAGTAGAGTAGAAGAGTGCTCTTTTCTCAAAAGCAGAGTGTGTTTTTGTAAGGCGAGCTAGCGTTTGTTTCATACTCCTAAATGGAGTTGAATCACACGCAGTTTCTGGTCCTAGGGCAAGAGTTGTTTTGTGGTAAGGAAAGTCACTATTGTGATCCCATTGCCCTACACAAGGCAAATAGCTCTCGCGTCTTTTCCCAGCAAGTACAGTGTATTAGACTGAATAGGAGCTACTGTTCTTGTCAGTTTCCTAAGCAGAGTTGAACTAGATATGTTCCGTGTGTGTAGGGAGCACAGTTATTTTGTTCTGAGCAAGCTCACTGTTTGGACCCCATAGGAAACACAGTAGAGTAGAAGAGTGCTCTTTTCTCTAAAGCAGAGTTTGTTTTTGTAAGGCGAGCTAGCATTTGTTTCCCAGTACTAAATGGAGTTGAATCACATGCAGTTTCTGGTCCTACGAGCAAGAGTTGTTTTCTGGTAAGGAAAGTCACTATTGTGCTCCCATTGACATACACAGTGCAAATAGCCCTCCCGTCTGTTCCCAGCAAATACAGTGTATTGGACTGAAGAGGAGCTACTGTTCTTCTCAGTTTCCTAAGCAGAGTTGAACTAGATATGGTCCGTGTGTGTAGGAAGCACAGTTCTTTTTTTCTGAGCAAGCTCACTGTTCTGGCCCTATAGTAAACACAGTAGAGTAGAAGAGAGCTCTTTTCTCAAAAGCAGAGTGTGTTTCTTGTAAAGCGAGCTAGAGTTTGTTTCCCAGTCCTAAATGGAGTTGAATCACATGCAGTTTCTGGTCCTACGAGCAAGAGTTGTTTTCTGGTAAGAAGAGTCACGATTGCGCTGTCATTGACAAATACAGGACAAATAGCACTGGCGTCTGTTCCCAGCAAGTACAGTGTATTGGACTGAATAGGATCTACTGTTCTTGTCAGGTTCCTAAGCATACTTGAACTAGATATGGCCGTGTGTGTAGGAAGCACAGTTTTTTTTTTCTGAGCAAGCTCACTGTTCGGAACACATAGGAAACACAGTAGAGTAGAAGAGTGCTCTTTTCTCAAAAGCAGAGTGTGTTTCTTGGAAGTCGAGCTAGCGTTTGTTTCCCAGTCCTAAATGGAGTTGAGTCACATGCAGTTTTTTGTCTTACGAGCAAGAGTTGTTTTCTGGTAAGACAAGTCACTATTGTGCTCCAATTGCCATACACAGTGCAAATATCACTCGCTTCTGTTCCCCACAAGTACAGTGTATCGGACTGAAGAGGACGTACTGTTCTTGTCAGTTTCCTAAGCAGAGTTGAACTAGATATGGCCCGTGTGTGTAGGAAGCACAGTTCTTATGTTCTGAGCAAGCTCACTGTTCTGGCCCTATAGGAAACACAGTAGAGTAGAAGAGTGCTCTTTTCTCAAAAGCAGAGTGTGTTTCTTGTAAAGCGAGCTAGCGTTTGTTTCCCAGTCCTAAATGGATTTGAGTCACATGCAGTTTCTGGTCCTAAGAACAAGAGTTGTTTTCTGGAAAGGAAAGTCACTATTGCGTGCCCATTGCCTTACACAATGCAAATAGCACTCGCATCTTTTCCCAGCAAGTACAGTGTATTGGACTGAATAGGAGTTACTGTTCTTGTCAGTTTCCTAAGTAGAGTTGAACTAGATATGGCCCGTGTGTGTAGGAAGCACAGTTATTTTGTTCTGAGTTAGCTCACTGTTCTGGCCCTATAGGAAACACTGCAGAGTAGAAGAGAGCTCTTTTCTCAAAAGCAGAGTGTGTTTCTTGTAAGGCGAGCTAGCGTTTGTTTCCCAGTCCTAAATGGAGTTGACTCACATGCAGGTTTTTGTCCTACAAGCAAGAGTTGTTTTCTGGTAGGGCGAGTCACTATTGTGCTTCAATTGCCATACACAGTGCAAATAGCACTCGCGTCTGTTCCCTGCAAGTACAGTGTATCGGACTGAAGAGGAGCTACTGTTCTTGTCAGTTTCCTAAGCAGAGTTGAACTAGATATGGTCCGTGTGTGTAGGAAGCACAGTTCTTTTGTTCTGAGCAAGCTCACTGTTCGGACCCCATAGGAAACACAGTAGAGTAGAAGAGTGATCTTTTCTCAAAAGCAGAGTGTGTTCCATGTAAGGCGAGCTAGCATTTGTTTTCCAGTCCTAAATGGAGTTGAATCACATGCAGTTTCTGGTCCTACGATCAAGAGTTGTTTTCTGGAAAGGAAAGTCACTATTGCGCTCCCATTGCCATACACAGTGCAAATAGCACTCGCGTCTGTTCCCAGCAAGTACAGTGTATCGGAATGAAGAGGAGCTACTGTTCCTGTCAGTTTCCTAAGCAGAGTTGAACTAGATATGGCTCGTATGTAGGAAGCACAGTTCTTTGTTCTGAGCATTCTCACTGTTCTGGCCCTATAGGAAACACAGTAGAGTAGAAGAGTGTTCTTTTCTCTAAAGCAGAGTGTGTTTCTGTAAGGTGAGCTAGCTTTTGTTTCCCAGTCCTAAATGGAGTTGAATCACATGGAGTTTCTGGTCCTACGAGCAAGAGTTGTTTTCTTGTAAGAAGAGTCACTATTGTGCTGCCATTGCCATACACAGGACAAATAGCACTGGCGTCTGTTCCCAGCACGTACAGTGTATTGGACTGAAGAGGAGCTACTGTTCTTGTCAGTTTCCTAAGCAGAGTTGAATTAGATATGGCCCGTGTGTGTAGGAAGCACAGTTCTTTTGTTCTGAGCAAACTCACTGTTCAGTCCCCATAGGAAACACAGTAGAGTACAAGAGTGCTCTTTTCTCAAAAGCAGAGTGTGTTTCTTGTAAAGCGAGCTAGAGTTTGTTTCCCAGTCCTAAATGGAGTTGAATCACATGCAGTTTCTGGTCCTACGAACAAGAGTTGTTTTCTGGTAAGGAAAGTCACTATTGCGATCCCATTGCCCTACACAAGGCAAATAGCACTCGCGTCTTTTCCCAGCAAGTACAGTGTATTGGACTGAATAGGAGCTACTGTTCTTGTCAGTTTCCTAAGCAGAGTTGAACTAGATATGGCCCGTGTGTGTTGGAAGCACAGTTCTTTTGTTCTGAGCAAGCTCACTGTTTGGACCTCATAGGAAACACAGTAGAGTAGAAGAGTGCTCTTTAATCAAAAGCAGAGTGTGTTTCATGTAAGGCGAGCTAGCATTTGCTTCCCAGTCCTAAATGAAGTTGAATCACATGCAGTTTCTGGTCTTACGAGCAAGAGCTGTTTTCTGTTAAGGAAAGTCACTATTTTGCTCCCATTGCCATCCACAGTGCAAGTAGCCCTCCCGTCTGTTCCCAGCAAGTACAGTGTATTGGACGGAAGAGGAGCTACTGTTCTTGTCAGTTTCCTAAGCAGAGTTGAACTAGTTATGGCCCTGTGTTGGAAGCACAGTTCTTTTGTTCTTAGCAAGCTCACTGTTCTGGCCCTATAGGAAACACAGTAGAGTAGAAGAGTGTTCTTTTCTCTAAAGCAGAGTGTGTTTCTGTAAGGTGAGCTAGCTTTTGTTTCCCAGTCCTAAATGGAGTTGAATCACATGGAGTTTCTGGTCCTACGAGCAAGAGTTGTTTTCTTGTAAGAAGAGTCACTATTGTGCTGCCATTGCCATACACAGGACAAATAGCACTGGCGTCTGTTCCCAGCACGTACAGTGTATTGGACTGAAGAGGAGCTACTGTTCTTGTCAGTTTCCTAAGCAGAGTTGAATTAGATATGGCCCGTGTGTGTAGGAAGCACAGTTCTTTTGTTCTGAGCAAACTCACTGTTCAGTCCCCATAGGAAACACAGTAGAGTACAAGAGTGCTCTTTTCTCAAAAGCAGAGTGTGTTTCTTGTAAAGCGAGCTAGAGTTTGTTTCCCAGTCCTAAATGGAGTTGAATCACATGCAGTTTCTGGTCCTACGAACAAGAGTTGTTTTCTGGTAAGGAAAGTCACTATTGCGATCCCATTGCCCTACACAAGGCAAATAGCACTCGCGTCTTTTCCCAGCAAGTACAGTGTATTGGACTGAATAGGAGCTACTGTTCTTGTCAGTTTCCTAAGCAGAGTTGAACTAGATATGGCCCGTGTGTGTTGGAAGCACAGTTCTTTTGTTCTGAGCAAGCTCACTGTTTGGACCTCATAGGAAACACAGTAGAGTAGAAGAGTGCTCTTTAATCAAAAGCAGAGTGTGTTTCATGTAAGGCGAGCTAGCATTTGCTTCCCAGTCCTAAATGAAGTTGAATCACATGCAGTTTCTGGTCTTACGAGCAAGAGCTGTTTTCTGTTAAGGAAAGTCACTATTTTGCTCCCATTGCCATCCACAGTGCAAGTAGCCCTCCCGTCTGTTCCCAGCAAGTACAGTGTATTGGACGGAAGAGGAGCTACTGTTCTTGTCAGTTTCCTAAGCAGAGTTGAACTAGTTATGGCCCTGTGTTGGAAGCACAGTTCTTTTGTTCTTAGCAAGCTCACTGTTCTGGCCCTATAGGAAACACAGTAGAGTAGAAGAGTTTTCTTTTCTCTAAAGCAGAGTGTGTTTCTGTAAGGTGAGCTAGCTTTTGTTTCCCAGTCCTAAATGGAGTTGAATCACATGCAGTTTCTGGTCCTACGAGCAAGAGTTGTTTTATGGTAAGAAGAGTCACTATTGTGCTGCCATTGCCATACACAGGACAAATAGCACTGGCGTCTGTTCCCAGCACGTACAGTGTATTGGACTGAAGAGGAGCTACTGTTCTTGTCAGGTTCCTAAGCAGAATTGAACTAGATATGGCCATGTGTGTAGGAAGCACAGTTCTTTTGTTCTGAGCAGGCTCAATGTTCGGACACCATAGGAAACACAGTAGAGTAGAAGTGTGCTCTTTTCTCAAAAGCAGAGTGTGTTTCTTGTAAGGCGAGCTAGCGTTTGTTTCCTACTCCTAAATGGAGTTGAATCACATGCAGTTTCTGGTCCTAGGGCAAGAGTTGTTTTCTGGTAAGGAAAGTCACTATTGTGCTCCCATTGCCTTACAGAAGGCAAATAGCACTCGCGTCTTTTCCCATCAAGTACAGTGTATTGGACTGAATAGGAGCTACTGTTCTTGTCAGTTTCCTAAGCAGAGTTGAATTAGATATGGTCCGTGTGTGTAGGGAGCACAGTTATTTTGCTCTGAGCAAGCTCACTGTTTGGACCCCATAGGGAACACAGTAGAGTAGAAGAGTGCTCTTTTCTCTAAAGCAGAGTTTGTTTTGGTAAGGCGAGCTAGCATTTGTTTCCCAGTCCTAAATGGAGTGGAATCACATGCAGTTTCTGGTCCTACGAGCAAGAGTTGTTTTCTGGTAAGGAAAGTCACTATTGTGCTCCCATTGCCATACACAGTGCAAATAGCCCTCCCTTCTGTTCCCAGCAAGTACAGTGTATTGGACTGAAGAGGAGCTACTGTTCTTCTCAGTTTCCTAAGCAGAGTTGAACTAGATATGGTCCGTGTGTGTAGGAAGCACAGTTATTTTTTTCTGAGCAAGCTCACTGTTCTGGCCCTATAGGAAACACAGTAGAGTAGAAGAGTGCTCTTTTCTCAAAAGCAGAGTGTGTTTCTTGTAAAGCGAGCTAGAGTTTGTTTCCCAGTCCTAAATGGAGTTGAATCACATGCAGTTTCTGGTCCTACGAGCAAGAGTTGTTTTCTGGTAAGAAGAGCCACGATTGCGCTGTCATTGACATACACAGGACAAATAGCACTGGCGTCTGTTCCCAGCAAGTACAGTGTATTGGACTGAATAGGATCTACTGTTCTTTTCAGGTTCCTAAGCAGACTTGAACTAGATATGGCCGTGTGTGTAGGAAGCACAGTTTTTTTTTTCTGAGCAAGCTCACTGTTCGGAACACATAGGAAACACAGTAGAGGAGAAGAGTGCTCTTTTCTCAAAAGCAGAGTGTGTTTCTTGGAAGTCGAGCTAGCGTTTGTTTCCCAGTCCTAAATGGAGTTGAGTCACATGCAGTTTTTTGTCCAACGAGCAAGAGTTGTTTTCTGGTAAGAGAAGTCACTATTGTGCTCCAATTGCCATACACAGTGCAAATATCACTCGCTTCTGTTCCCCACAAGTACAGTGTATCGGACTGAAGAGGAGCTACTGTTCTTGTCAGTTTCCTAAGCAGAGTTGAACTAGATATGGCCCGTGTGTGTAGGAAGCACAGTTCTTATGTTCTGAGAAAGCTCACTATTCTGGCCCTATAGGAAACACAGTAGAGTAGAAGAGTGCTCTTTTCTCAAAAGCAGAGTGTGTTTCTTGTAAAGCGAGCTAGAGTTTGTTTCCCAGTCCTAAATGGAGTTGAATCACATGCAGTTTCTGGTCCTACGAACAAGAGTTGTTTTCTGGTAAGGAAAGTCACTATTGCGCTCCCATTGCCCTACACAAGGCAAAGAGCACTCGCGTCTTTTCCCAGCAAGTACAGTGTATTGGACTGAATAGGAGCTACTGTTCTTGTCAATTTCCTAAGCAGAGTTGAACTAGATGTGTTCCGTGTGTGTATTAAGCACAGTTCTTTTGTTCTGAGCAAGCTCACTCTTTGGACCCCATAGGAAACACAGTAGACTAGAAGAGTGCTATTTTCTCTAAAGCAGAGTGTGTTTCTTGTAAGGCGAGCTAGCATTTGTTTCCCAGTCCTAAATGGAGTGGAATCACATGCAGTTTCTAGTCCTACGAGCAAGAGTTGTTTTCTGGTAAGGAAAGTCACTATTGTGCTCCCTTTGGCATACACAGTGCAAATAGCACATGCATAGGTTCAAAGCAAGTACAGTGTATAGGACTGAAGAGGAGCTACTGTTCTTTTCAGTTTCCTAATCAGAGTTGAACTAGATATGGTCCGTGTGTGTAGGAAGCACAGTTCTTTTGTTCTGAGCAAGCTCACTGTTTGGACCCCATAGTAAACACAGTAGAGTAGAAGAGTGCTCTTTTCTCTAAAGCAGAGTGTGTTTCTTGTAAGGCGAGCTAGCATTTGCTTCCCAGTCCTAAATGGAGTGGAATCACATGCAGTTTCTGGTCCTACGAGCAAGAGTTGTTTTCTGGTAAGGAAAGTAACTATTGCGCTCCCATTGCCATACACAGTGCAAATAGCCCCCCTGTCTGTTTCCAGCAATTACAGTGTATTGGACTGAAGAGGAGCTACTGTTCTTCTCAGTTTCCTAAGCAGAGTTGAACTAGATATGGCCCGTGTGTGTAGGAAGCACAGTTCTTTTGTTCTGAGGAAGCTCACTGTTCGGACCCCATAGGAAGCACAGTAGAGTAGAAGAGTGCTCTTTTCTCAAAAGCAGAGTGTGTTTCTTGTAAGGCGAGCTAGCGTTTGTTTCCCAGTCCTAAATGGAGTTGAGTCACATGCAGTTTTTTGTCCTACGAGCAAGAGTTGTTTTCTGGTAAGACGAGTCACTATTGTGCTCCATTTGCCATACACAGTGCAAACAGCACTCGCGTCTGTTCCCCGAAAGTACAGTGTCTTGGACTGAAGAGGAGCTACTGTTCTTCTCAGTTTCCTAAGCAGAGTTGAACTAGATATGGCCGATGTGTGTAGGAAGCACAGTTCTTTTGTTCTGAGCAAGCTCACTGGTCGGACCCCATAGGAAGCACAGTAGAGTAGAAGAGTGCTCTTTTCTCAAAAGCAGAGTGTGTTTCATGTAAGGCGAGCTAGCATTTGTATCCCAGTCCTAAATGGAGTTGAATCACATGCAGTTTCTGGTTCTATGAGCAATAGTTGTTTTCTTGTAAGGAAAGTCACTATTGCGCTCCCATTGCCATACACAGTGCAAATAGCACTCGTGTCAGTTCCCAGCAAGTACAGTGTTTCAGACTGAAGAGGAGCTACTGTTCTTGTCAGTTTCCTAAGCAGAGTTGAACTAGTTATGGCCCGTGTGTAGGAAGCACAGTTCTTTTGTTCTGAGCAAGCTCACTGTTCTGGCCCTATAGGAAACACAGTAGAGTAGAAGAGTGCTCTTTTCTCTAAAGCAGAGTGTGTTTCTTGTAAGGCGAGATAGCGTTTGTTTCCCAGTACTAAATGGAGTTGAATCATATGCAGTTTCTAGTCCTACGAGCAAGAGTTGTTTTATGGTAAGAAGTGTCACTATTTCGCTGCCATTGCCATACACAGGACAAATAGCACTGGCGTCTTTTCCCAGCAAGTACAGTGTATTTGACTGAAGAGGATCTACTGTTCTTGTCAGGTTCCTAAGCAGAATTGAACTAGATATGGCCGTGTGTGTAGGAAGCACAGTTTTTTTGTTCTGAGCAAGCTCACTGTTCTGGCCTTATAGGAAACAAAGTAGAGTAGAAGAGTGCTCTTTTATCAAAAGCAGAGTGTTTCTAGGAAGTCGAGCTAGTGTTTGTTTCCCAGTCCTAAATGGAGTTGAGTCACATGCAGTTTTTTGTCCTACGAGCAAGAGTTGTTTTCTGGTAAGACAAGTCACTATTGTGCTCCAATTGCCATACACAGGACAAATAGCACTGGTGTCTATTCCCAGCAAGTACAGTGTATTGGACTGAAGAGGAGCTACTGTTCTTGTCAGGTTCCTAAGCAGACTTGAACTAGATATGGCCGTGTGTGTAGGAAGCACAGTTTTTTTGTTCTGAGCAAGCTCACTGTTCGGAACACATAGGAAACACAGTAGAGTAGAAGAGTGCTCTTTTCTCTAAAGCAGAGTGTGTTTCTTGTAAGGCGAGCTACCGTTTGTTTTCCAGTCCTAAATGGAGTGGAATCACATGCAGTTTCTGGTCCTACGAGCAAGAGTTGTTTTCTGGTAAGTAAAGTCACTATTGCGCTCCCATTGCCATACACAGTGCAAATAGCCCTCCCGTCTGTTCCCAGAAAGTAAAGTGTATTGGACTGAAGAGGAGCTACTGTTCTTCTCAGTTTCCTAAGCAGAGTTGAACTAGATATGGCCCGTGTGTGTAGGAAGCACAGTTCTTTTTTTCTGAGCAAGCTCACTGTTCTGGCCCTATAGGAAACACAGTAGAGTAGAAGAGTGCTCTTTTCTCAAAAGCAGAGTGTGTTTCTTGTAAAGCGAGCTAGAGTTTGTTTCCCAGTCCTAAATGGAGTTGAATCACATGCAGTTTCTGGTCCTACGAGCAAGAGTTGTTTTCTGGTAAGAAGAGTCACTATTGCACTGCCATTGCCCTACACAGGACAAATAGCACTGGCGTCTGTTCCCAGCAAGTACAGTGTATTGGACTGAAGAGGATATACTGTTCTTGTCAGGTTCCTAAGCAGACTTGAACTAGATATGGCCATGTGAGTAGGAAGTACAGTTTTTTTGTTCTGAGCAACCTCACTGTTCGGAACACATAGGAAACACAGTAGAGTAGAAGAGTGCTCTTTTCTCAAAATCAGAGTGTGTTTCATGTAAGGCGAGCTAGTGTTTGTTTCCCAGTCCTAAATGGAGTTGAGTCACATGCAGTTTTTTGTCCTATGAGCAAGAGTTGTTTTCTGGTAAGACAAGTCACTATTGTGCTCCAATGCCATACACAGTGCAAATAGCACTCGCGTCTGTTCCCCCCAAGTACAGTGTATTGGACTGAAGAGGAGCTACTGTTCTTGTTGGTTTCCTAAGCAGAGTTGAACTAGATATGGCCCGTGTGTTTAGGAAGCACAGTTCTTTTGTTCTGAGCAAGCTCACTCTTCAGACCCAATAGGAAACACAATAGAGTAGAAGAGTGCTCTTTTCTCAAATGCAGAGTGTGTTTCATGTAAGGCGAGCTAGCATTTGTTTCCCAGTCCTAAATGGAGTTGAATCACATGCAGTTTCTGGTCCTACGAGCAAGAGTTGTTTTCTGGTAAGAAGAGTCACTATTGCGCTGCCATTGCCATACACAGGACTAATAGCACTGGTGTCTGTTCCCAGCAAGTACAGTGTATTGGACTGTAGAGGATCTACTGTTCTTGTCAGGTTCCTAAGCAGAATTGAACTAGATATGGCCGTGTGTGTAGGAAGCACAGTTCTTTTGTTCTGAGCAAGCTCACTGTTCGGACCCCAGAGGAAACACAGTAGAGTAGAAGAGTGCTCTTTTCTCAAAAGCAGAGTGTGTTTCTTGTAAGGCGAGCTAGCGTTTGTTTCCCAGTCCTAAATGGAGTTGAGTCACATGCAGTTTTTTGTCCTACGAGCAAGAGTTGTTTTATGGTAAGACGAGTCACTATTGTGCTCCCATTGCCATGCACAGTGCAAATAGCACTCGCGTCTGTTCCCCGCAAGTACAGTGTATTGGACGGAAGAGGAGCTACTGTTCTTGTCAGTTTCCTAAGCAGAGTTGAAATAGATATGGCCCGTGTGTGTAGGAAGCACAGTTCTTTTGTTCTGAGCAAGCTCACTGTTTGGACCCCATAGGAAACACAGTAGAGTAGAAGAGTGCTCTTTTCTCTAAAGCAGAGTGTATTTCTTGTAAGGCGAGCTACTGTTTGATTCCCAGTCCTAAATGGAGTGGAGTCACATGCAGTTTTGGTCCTACGAGCAAGAGTTGTTTTCTGGTAAGGAAAGTCACTATTGTGCTCCCATTGCCATACACAGTGCAAATAGCCTTCCCGTCTGTTCCCAGCAAGTACAGTGTATTGGATTTAAAAGGAGCTACTGTTCTTCTCAGTTTCCTAAGCAGAGTTGAACTAGATATGGCCCGTGTGTGTAGGAAGTACAGTTCTTTTTTTCTGAGCAAGCTCACTCTTCTGGCCATATAAGAAACACAGTAGAGTAGAAGAGTGCTCTTTTCTCAAAAGCAGAGTGTGATTCTTGTAAAGGGAGCTAGAGTTTGTTTCCCAGTCCTAAATGGAGTTGAATCACATGCAATTTCTGGTCCTACGAGCAAGAGTTGTATTCTGGTAAGAAGAGTCACTATTGCGCTGCCATTGCCATACACAGGACAAATAGCACATGCGTCTGTTCCCAGCAAGTACAGTGTATTGGACTGAAGAGGATCTACTGTTCTTGTCAGGTTCCTTAGCAGACTTGAACTAGATATGGTCCGTGTGTGTAGGAAGCACAGTTCTTTTGTTCTGAGCAAGCTCACTGTTTGGACCCCATAGGAAACACAGTAGAGTCGAATAGTGCTCTTTTCTCTAAAGCAGAGTGTGTTTCTTGTAAGGCGAGCTACCGTTTGTTTCCCAGTCCTAAATGGAGTGGAATCACATGCAGTTTCTGGTCCTACGAGCAAGAGTTGTTTTCTGGTAAGGAAAGTCACTATTGGGCTCCCATTGCCTTACACAGTGCAAATAGCCCTCCCATCTGTTCCCAGAAAGTACAGTGTATTGGACTGAAGAGGATCTACTGTTCTTCTCAGTTTCCTAAGCAGAGTTGAACTAGATATGGCCCGTGTGTGTAGGAAGCACAGTTCTTTTTTTCTGAGCAAGCTCACTGTTCTGGCCCTATAGGAAACACAGTAGAGTAGAGGAGTGCTCTTTTCTCAAAAGCAGAGTGTGTTTCTTGTAAAGCGAGCTAGAGTTTGTTTCCCAGTCCTAAATGAAGTTGAATCACATGCAGTTTCTGGTCCTGCGATCAAGAGTTGTTTTCTGGTAAGAAGAGTCACTATTGCGCTGCCATTGCCATACACAGGACAAATAGCACTGGCGTCTGTTCCCAGCAAGTACAGTGTATTGGACTGAATAGGATCTACTGTTCTTGTCAGGTTCCTAAGCAGACTTGAACTAGATATGGCCGTGTGAGTAGGAAGTACAGTTTTTTTGTTCTGAGCAAGCTCACTGTTCGGAACACATAGGAAACACAGTAGAGTAGAAGAGTGCTCTTTTCTCAAAAGCAAAGTGTGTTTCTTGGAAGTTGAGCTAGCGTTTGTTTCCCAGTCCTAAATGGAGTTGAGTCACATGCAATTTTTTGTCCTACGAGCAAGACTTGTTTTCTGGTAAGGAAAGTCACTATTGTGCTCCCATTGCCATACACAGTGCAAATAGCACTCGCGTCTGTTCCCAGCAAGTACAGTGTATCGGACTGAAGAGGAGCTACTGTTCTTGTCAGTTTCCTAAGCAGAGTTGAACTAGATATGGCCCGTGTGTAGGAAGCACAGTTCTTTTGTTCTGAGCAAGCTCACTGTTCTGGCCCTATAGGAAACACAGTAGAGTAGAAGAGTGCTCTTTTCTCAAAAGCAGAGTGTGTTTCTTGTAAGGCGAGCTAGCGTTTGTTTCCCAGTCCTAAATGGAGTTGAGTTACATGCAGTTTTTTTTCCTACGAAAAGAATTGTTTTCTGGTAAGACGAGTCACTATTGTGCTCCAATTGCCATACACAGTGCAAATAGCATTCGCGTCTGTTCCCCGCAAGTACAGTGTATTGGACTGAAGAAGATCTACTGTTCTTGTCAGTTTCCTAAGCAGAGTTGAACTAGATATGGCCCGTGTGTGTAGGAAGCACAGTTCTTTTGTTCTGAGTAAGCTCACTGTTCGGACCCCATAGGAAGCACAGTAGATTAGAAGAGTGCTCTTTTCTCAAAAGCAGAGTGTGTTTCATGTAAGGCGAGCTAGCATTTGTTTCCCAGTCTTAAATGGAGTTGAATCACATGCAGTTTCTGGTCCTACGAGCAAGAGTTGTTTTCTGGTAAGGAAAGTCACTATTGCGCTCCCATTGCCATACACAGTGCAAATAGCACTCGCGTCTGTTCCCAGCAAGTACAGTGTATCGGACTGAAGAGGAGCTACTGTTCTTGTCAGTTTCCTAAGCAAAGTTGAACTAGTTATGGCCCGTGTGTAGGAAGCACAGTTCTTTTTTTCTGAGCAAGCTCCCTGTTCTGGCCTTATAGGAAACACAGTAGAGTAGAAGAGTGCTCTTTTCTCAAAAGCAGAGTTTGATTCTTGTAAAGCGAGCTAGAGTTTGTTTCCCAGTCCTAAATGGAGTTGAATCACATGAAGTTTCTGGTCCTAAGCGCAAGAGTTGTTTTCTGGTAAGACAAGTCACTATTGTGCTCCAATTGCCATACACAGGACAAATAGCACTGGCGTCTGTTCCCAGCAAGTACAGTGTATTGGACTGAAGAGGATCTACTGCTCTTGTCAGGTTCCTAAGCAGACTTGAACTAGATATGGCCGTGTTTGTAGGAAGCACAGTTTTTTTGTTGTGAGCAAGCTCACTGTTCGGAACACATAGGAAACACAGTAGAGTAGAAGAGTGCTCTTTTCTCAAAAGCAGAGTGTGTTTCTTGTAAGGCGAGCTAGCGTTTGTTTCCCAGTCCTAAATGGAGTTGCGTCACATGCAGTTTTTTGTCCTATGAGCAAAAGTTGTTTTCTGGTAAGACAAGTCACTATTGTTCTCCAATTGCCATACACAATGCAAACAGCACTCGCGTCTGTTCCCCGCAAGTACAGTGTATTCGACGGAAGAGGAGCTACTGTTCTTGTCAGTTTCCTAAGCACAGTTGAACTAGATATGGCCCGTGTGTGTATGAAGCACAGTTCTTTTGTTCTGAGCAAGCTCACTGTTCGGACCCCATAGGAAACACAGTTGAGTAGAAGAGTGCTCTTTTCTCAAAAGCAGAGTGTTTTTCATGTAAGGCGAGCTAGAGTTTGTTTTCCAGTCCTAAATGGAGTTGAATCACATGCAGTTTCTGGTCTTACGAGCAACAGTTGTTTTCTGGTAAGGAAAGTCACTATTGTGCTCCCATTGCCATACACAGTGCAAATAGCACTCGCGTCTGTTCCCAGCAAGTACAGTGTATCGGACTGAAGAGGAGCTACTGTTCTTGTCAGTTTCCAAAGCAGAGTTGAACTAGATATGGCCCGTGTGTAGGAAGCACAGTTTTTTTGTTCTGATCAAGCTCACTTTTCGGAACACATAGGAAACACAGTAGAGAAGAGGAGTGCTCTTTTCTCAAAAGCAGAGTGTGTTTTTGTAAGGCGAGCTAGCGTTTGTTTCCTAGTCCTAAATGGAGTTGAATCACATGCAGTTTCTGGTCCTATGAACAAGAGTTGTTTTCTGGTAAGGAAAGTCACTATTGCGCTCCCATTGCCCTTCACAAGGAAATAGCACTCGCGTCTTTTCCCAGCAAGTACAGTGTATTGGACTTAATAGGAGCTACTGTTCTTGTCAGTTTACTAAGCAGAGTTGAACTAGATATGGTCCGTGTGTGTAGGAAGCACAGTTCTTTTGTTTTGAGTAAGCTCACTGTTGTGGCCCTATAGGAAACACAGTAGAGTAGAAGAGTGCTTTTTTCTCTAAAGCAGTGTGTGTTTCTTGGAAGTCGAGCTAGCGTTTCTTTCCCAGTCCTAAATGGAGTTGAATCACATGCAGTTTCTAGTCCTAAGAGCATGAGTTGTTTTATGGTAGGAAGAGTCACTATGCGCTGCCATTGCCATACACAGGACAAATAGCACTGGCGTCTCTTCCCAGCAAGTACAGTGTATTGGACTGAAGAGGATCTACTGCTCTGGTCAGGTTCCTAAGCAGAATTGAACTAGATATGGCCGTGTGTGTAGGAAGCACAGTTCTTTTGTTCTGAGCAAGCTCACTGTTCGGACACAATAGGAAACACAGTAGAGTAGAAGAGTGCTCTTTTCTCAAAAGCAGAGTGTGTTTCTTGTAAGGCGTGCTAGCGTTTGTTTCCCAGTCCTAAATGGAGTTGAATCACATGCAGTTTCTGGTCCTAAGATTAAGAGTTGATTTCTGGTAAGGAAAGTCACTATTGAGCTCCCCTTGCTATACATAGTGCAAATAGCTCTCGCGTCTGTTCCCAGCAAGTACAGTGTATCGGACTGAAGAGGAGCTACTGTTCTTGTCAGTTTCCTAAGCAGAGTGGAACTAGATATGGCCCGTGTGTAGGAAGCACAGTTCTTATGTTCTGAGCAAGCTCACTGTTCTGGCCCTATAGGAAACACAGTAGAGTAGAAGACTGCTCTTTTCTCAAAAGCAGAGTGAGTTTTTGTAAGGCGAGCTAGCGTTTGTTTCCTAGTCCTAAATGGAGTTGAATCACATGCAGTTTCTGGTCCTACGAACAAGAATTGTTTTCTGGTAAGGAAAGTCAATATTGCGCTCCCATTGCCCTCACAAGACAAAGAGCACTCGCGTCTTTTCCCAGCAAGTACAGTGTATTGGACTGAATAGGAGCTACTGTTCTTGTCAGTTTACTAAGCAGAGTTGAACTAGATATGGTCAGTGTGTGTAGGAAGCATAGTTCTTTTGTTCTGAACAAGCTCACTGTTTGGACCCCATAGGAAACACAGTAGAGTAGAAGAGTGCTCTTTTCTCTAAAGCAGAGTGTGTTTCTTGTCAGGCGAGCTAGCGTTTGTTATCCAGTCCTAAATGGAGTGGAATAACATGCAGTTTCTGGTCCTACGAGCAAGAGTTGTTTTCTGGTAAGGAAAGTCACTATTGCGCTCCCATTGCCGTACACAGTGCAAATAGCCCTCCCGTCTGTTCCCAGCAATTACAGTGTATTGGACTGAAGAGGAGCTACTGTTCTTGTCAGTTTCCTAAGCAGAGTTGAACTAGATATGGCCCGTGTGTGTAGGAAGCACAGTTCTTTTGTTCTGAGCAAGCTCACTGTTTGGAACCCATAGGAAAAACAGTAGAGTAGAAGAGTGCTCTTTTCTCTAAAGCAGAGTGTGTTTCTTGTAAGGCGATCTAGCGTTTGTTTCCCAGTTCTAAATGGAGTTGAATCACATGCATTTTTTTGTCCTACGAGCCAGAGTTGTTTTCTGGTAAGACGAGTCACTATTGCGCTCCAATTGCCATACACAGTGCAAATAGCACTCGCGTCTGTTCCCTGCAAGCACAGTGTATTGGAAGGAAGAGGAGCTATTGTTCTTGTTAGTTTCCTAAGCAGAGTTGAACTAGATATGGCCGTATGTGTAGGAAGCACAGTTCTTTCGTTCTGAGCAAGCTCACTGTTCGGACCCCATAGGAAACACAGTAGAGTAGAAGAGTGCTCTTTTCTAAAAAGCAGAGTGTGTTTCATGTAAGGCGAGCTAGCACTTGTTTCCCATTCCTAAATGGAGTTGAATCACATGCAGTTTCTAGTCCTATGAGCAAGAGTTGTTTTCTGGTAAGGAAAGTCACTATTGTGTTCCCATTGCCATACACAGTGCAAATAGCACTCGTGTCTGTATCGGACTGAAGAGGAGCTACCGTTCTTGTCAGTTTCCTAAGCAGAGTTGAACTAGTTATGGCCCGTGTGTAGGAAGCACAGTTCTTTTGTTTTGAGTAAGCTCTCTGTTCTGGCCCTATAGGAAACACAGTAGTGTAGAAGAGTGCTCTTTTCTCTAAAGCAGTGTGTGTTTCTTGTAAGGCGAGCTAGCGTTTGTTTCCCAGTCCTAAATGGAGTTGAATCACATGCAGTTTCTAGTCCTAAGAGCATGAGTTTTTTTATGGTAAGAAGAGACACTATTGCGCTGTCATTGCCATACACAGGACAAATAGCACTGGCGTCTCTTCCCAGCAAGTACAGTGTATTGGACTGAAGAGGATCTACTGTTGTTCTCAGGTTCCTAAGCAGAATTGAACTAGATATGGCCGTGTGTGTAGGAAGCACAGTTCTTTTGTTCTGAGCAAGCTCACTGTTCGGACTCCATAGGAAACACAGTAGAGTAGAAGAGTGCTCTTTTCTGAAATGCAGAGTGTGTTTCTTGTAAGGCAAGCTAGCGTTTGTTTCCCAGTCCTAAATGGAGTTGAATCACATGCAGTTTCTGGTCCTAAGAGCAAGAGTTGATTTCTGGTAAGGAAAGTCACTATTGCGCTCCCCTTGCTATACATAGTGCAAATAGCTCTCGCGTCTGTTCCCAGCAAGTACAGTGTTTCGGACTGAAGAGGAGCTACTGTTCTTGTCAGTTTCCTAAGCAGAGTGGAACTAGATATGGCCCGTGTGTAGGAAGCACAGTTCTTATGTTCTGAGCAAGCTCACTGTTCTGGCCCTATAGGAAACACAGTAGAGTAGAAGACTGCTCTTTTCTCAAAAGCAGAGTGTGTTTCTTGTAAGGCGAGATAGCGTTTGTTTCCTAGTCCTAAATGGAGTTGAATCACATGCAGTTTCTGGTCCTACGAACAAGAATTGCTTTCTGGTAAGGAAAGTCACTATTGCGCTCCCTTTGCCCTACACAAGACAAATAGCACTCGCGGCTTTTCCCAGCAAGTACAGTGTATTGGAGTGAATAGGAGCTACTGTTCTTGTCAGTTTACTAAGCAGAGTTGAACTAGATATGATCAGTGTGTGTAGGAAGCATAGTTCTTTTGTTCTGAACAAGCTCACTGTTTGGACCCCATAGAAAACACAGTAGAGTAGAAGAGTGCTCTTTTCTCTAAAGCAGAGTGTGTTTCTTGTAAGGCGAGCTAGCGTTTGTTTCCCAGTCCTAAATGGAGTGGAATAACATGCAGTTTCTGGTCCTACGAGCAAGAGTTGTTTTCTGGTAAGGAAAGTCACTATTGCGCTCCCATTGCCATACACAGTGCAAATAGTCCTCCCGTCTGTTCCCAGCAAGTACAGTGTATTGGACTGAAGAGGAGCTACTGTTCTTCTCAGTTTCCTAAGCAGAGTTGAACTAGATATGGCCCGTGTGTTTAGGAAGTACAGTTCCTTTTTTCTGAGCAAGATCACGGTTCTGGCCCTATAGGAAACACAGTAGAGTAGAAGAGTGGTCTTTTCTCAAAAGCAGAGTGTGTTTCTTGTAAAGCGAGCAAGAGTTTGTTTCCCAGTTCTAAATAGAGTTGAATCACATGCAGTTTCTGGTCCTACGAGCAAGAGTTGTTTTCTGGTAAGAAGAGTCACTATTGCGCTGCCATTGCCATACACAGGACAAATAGCACTGGCGTCTGTTCCCAGCAAGTACAGTGTATTGGACTGAAGAGGATCTACTGTTCTTGTCAGGTTCCTAAGCAGACTTGAACGAGATATGGCCGTGTTTGTAGGAAGCACAGTTTTTTTGTTCTGAGCAAACTCACTTTTCAGAACACATAGGAAACACAGTAGAGTAGAAGAGTGCTCTTTTCTCAAAAGCAGAGTGTGTTTCTTGGAAGTCGAGCTAGCGTTTGTTTCCCAATCCTAAATGGAGTTGAGTCACATGCAGTTTTTTGTCCTACGAGCAAGAGTTGTTTTCTGGTAAGACAAGTCACTATTGTGCTCCAATTGCCATACACAGTGCAAATAGCACTCGCGTCTGTTCCCTGCAAGTACAGTGTATTCGACTGAAGAGGTGCTACTGTTCTTGTTTTTTTCCTAAGCAGAGTTGAACTAGATATGGCCCGTGTGTGTAGGAAGCACAGTTCTTTTGTTCTGAGCAAGCTCACTGTTCTGGCCCTATAGGAAACACAGTAGAGTAGATGAGTGCTCTTTTCTCTAAAGCAGAGTGTGTTTCTTGTAAGGCCAGCTCGCTTTTGTTTCCCAGTCCTAAATGGAGTTGAGTCACAGACAGTTTTTGGTCCTATGAGCAAGAGTTGTTTTCTGGTAAGAAGAGTCACTATTGCGCTCTAAATGCCATACACAGTGCAAATAGCACTGGCGTCTCTTCCAAGCAAGTACAGTGTATTGGACTGAAGAGGATCTACTGTTCTTGTCAGGTTCCTAAGCAGAATTGAACTAGATATGGCCGTGTGTGTAGGAAGCACAGTTCTTTTGTTCTGAGCAAGCTCACTGTTCGGACACCATAGGAAACACAGTAGAGTAGAAGAGTGCTCTTTTCTCAAAAGCAGAGTGTGTTTCTTGTAAGGCGAGCTAGCGTTTGTTTCCCAGTCCTAAATGGAGTTGAATCACATGCAGTTTCTGGTCCTAAGAGCAAGAGTTGATTTCTGGTAAGGAAAGTCACTATTGCGCTCCCCATGCTATACATAGTTCAAATAGCTCTTGCGTCTGTTCCCAGCAAGTACAGTGTATCGGACTGAAGAGGAGCTACTGTTCTTGTCAGATTCCTAAGCAGAGTGGAACTAAATATGGCCCGTGTGTAGGAAGCACAGTTCTTATGTTCTGAGCAAGCTCACTGTTCTGGCCCTACAGGAAACACAGTAGAGTAGAAGAGTGCTCTTTGCTCAAAAGCAGAGTGTGTTTTTGTAAGGCAAGCTAGCGTTTGTTTCCTAGTCCTAAATGGAGTTGAATCACATGCAGTTTCTGGTCCTACGAACAAGAATTGTTTTCTGGTAAGGAAAGTCACTATTGCGCTCCCATTGCCCTACACAAGACAAATAGCACTCGCGTCTTTTCCCAGCAAATACAGTGTATTGCACTGAATAGGAGCTACTGTTCTTGTCAGTTTACTAAGCAGAGTTGAACTAGATATGGTCCGTGTGTAGGAAGCATAGTTCTTTTGTTCTGAACAAGCTCACTGTTTGGACCCCATAGGAAACACAGTAGAGTAGAAGAGTGCTCTTTTCTCTAAAGCAGAGTGTGTTTCTTGTAAGGCGAGCTAGCGTTTGTTTCCCAGTCCTAAATGGAGTGGAATAACATGCAGTTTCTGGTCCTACGAGCAAGAGTTGTTTAGTGGTAAGGAAAGTCACTATTGTGCTACCATTGCCATACACAGTGCAAATAGCCCTCCCGTCTGTTCCCAGCAAGTACAGTGTATTGGACTGAAGAGGAGCTACTGTTCTTTTCAGTTTCCTAAGCAGAGTTGAACTAGATATGGCCCGTGTGTTTAGGAAGTACAGTTCCTTTTTTCTGAGCAAGCTCACTGTTCTGGCCCTATAGGAAACACAGTAGAGTAGAAGAGTGCTCTTTTCTCAAAAGCAGAGTGTGTTTCTTGTAAAGCGAGCTAGAGTTTGTTTCCCAGTCCTAAATGGAGTTGAATCACATGCAGTTTCTGGTCCTACGAGCAAGAGTTGTTTTCTGGTAAGAAGAGTCACTATTGCGCTGCCATTGCCCTAAACAGGACAAATAGCACTGGCGTCTGTTCCCAGCAAGTACAGTGTATTGGACTGAAGAGGATCTACTGTTCTTGTCAGGTTCCTAAGCAGACTTGAACGAGATATGTCCGTGTGTGTAGGAAGCACAGTTCTTTTGTTCTGACCAAGCTCACTTTTCGGAACACATGGGAAACACAGTAGAGTAGAAGAGTGCTCTTTTCTCAAAAGCAGAGTGTGTTTCCTGGAAGTCGAGCTAGCGTTTGTTTCCCAGTTCTAAATGGAGTTGAGTCACATGCAGTTTTTTGTCCTATGAGCAAGAGTTGTTTTCTGGTAAGACGAGTCACTATTGTGCTCCAATTGCCATACACAGTGCAAATAGCACTTGCGTATGTTCCCTGCAAGTAAAGTGTATTGGACTGAAGAGGAGCTACTGTTCTTGTCAGTTTCCTAAGCAGAGTTGAACTAGATATGGCCCGTGTGTGTAGGAAGCACAGTTCTTTCGTTCTGAGCAAGCTCATTGTTTGGACACCATAGGAAACACAGTAGAGTAGAAGAGTGCTCTTTTCTCAAAAGCAGAGTGTGTTTCATGTAAGGCGAGCTAGCACTTGTTTCCCATTCCTAAATGGAGTTGAATCACATGCAGTTTCTAGTCCTATGAACAAGAGTTGTTTTCTGGTAAGGAAAGTCACTATTGTGCTCCCATTGACATACACAGTGCAAATAGCACTGGCGTCTCTTCCCAGCAAGTACAGTGTATTGGACTGAAGAGGATCTACTGTTCTTGTCAGGTTCCTAAGCAGAATTGAACTAGATATGGCCGTGTGTGTAGGAAGCACAGTTCTTTTGTTCTGAGCAAGCTCACTGTTCGGACAACATAGGAAACACAGTAGAGTAGAAGAGTGCTCTTTTCTCAAAAGCAGAGTGTGTTTCTTGTAAGGCGAGCTAGTGTTTGTTTCCCAGTCCTAAATGGAGTTGAATCACATGCAGTTTCTGGTCCTAAGAGCAAGAGTTGATTTCTGGTAAGGAAAGTCACTATTGCGCTCCCCATGCTATACATAGTTCAAATAGCTCTTGCGTCTGTTCCCAGCAAGTACAGTGTATCGGACTGAAGAGGAGCTACTGTTCTTGTCAGATTCCTAAGCAGAGTGGAACTAAATATGGCCCGTGTGTAGGAAGCACAGTTCTTATGTTCTGAGCAAGCTCACTGTTCTGGCCCTACAGGAAACACAGTAGAGTAGAAGAGTGCTCTTTGCTCAAAAGCAGAGTGTGTTTTTGTCAGGCAAGCTAGCGTTTGTTTCCTAGTCCTAAATGGAGTTGAATCACATGCAGTTTCTGGTCCTACGAACAAGAATTGTTTTCTGGTAAGGAAAGTCACTATTGCGCTCCCATTGCCCTACACAAGACAAATAGCACTCGCGGCTTTTCCCAGCAAGTACAGTGTATTGGACTGAATAGGAGCTACTGTTCTTGTCAGTTTACTAAGCAGAGTTGAACTAGATATGATCCATGTGTGTGTAGGAAGCATAGTTCTTTTGTTCTGAACAAGCTCACTGTTTGGACCCCATAGGAAACACAGTAGAGTAGAAGAGTGCTCTTTTCTCTAAAGCAGAGTGTGTTTCTTGTAAGGCGAGCTAGCGTTTGTTTCCCAGTCCTAAATGGAGTGGAATAACATGCAGTTTCTGGTCCTACGAGCAAGAGTTGTTTAGTGGTAAGGAAAGTCACTATTGTGCTCCCATTGCCATACACAGTGCAAATAGCCCTCCCGTCTGTTCCCAGCAAGTACAGTGTATTGGACTGAAGAGGAGCTACTGTTCTTCTCAGTTTCCTAAGCAGAGTTGAACTAGATATGTCCCGTGTGTTTAGGAAGTACAGTTCCTTTTTTCTGAGCAAGCTCACTGTTCTGGCCCTATAGGAAACACAGTAGAGTAGAAGAGTGCTCTTTTCTCAAAAGCAGAGTGTGTTTCCTGTAAAGCGAGCTAGAGTTTGTTTCCCAGTCCTAAATGGAGTTGAATCACCTGCAGTTTCTGGTCCTACGAGCAAGAGTTGTTTTCTGGTAAGAAGAGTCACTATTGCGCTGCCATTGCTCTAAACAGGACAAATAGCACTGGCGTCTGTTCCCAGCAAGTACAGTGTATTGGACTGAAGAGGATCTACTGTTCTTGTCAGGTTCCTAAGCAGACTTGAACGAGATATGGCCGTGTGTGTAGGAAGCAAAATTTTTTTGTTCTGAGCAAGCTCACTTTTCGGAACACATGGGAAACACAGTAGAGTAGAAGAGTGCTCTTTTCTCAAAAGCAGAGTGTGTTTCTTGGAAGTCGAGCTAGCGTTTGTTTCCCAGTCCTAAATGGAGTTGAGTCACATGCAGTTTTTGTCCTACGAGCAAGAGTTGTTTTCTGGTAAGACAAGTCACTATTGTGCTCCAATTGCCATACACAGTGCAAAGAGCACTCGCGTCTGTTCCCAGCAAGTACAGTGTATTGGACTGAATAGGAGCTACTGTTCTTGGCAGTTTCCTAAGCAGAGTTGAACTAGATATCGTCCATGTGTGTAGGAAGCACAGTTCTTTTGTTCTGACCAAGCTCACTGTTTGGACCCCATAGGAAACACAGCAGAGTAGAAGAGTGCTCTTTTCTCAAAAGCAGACTGTGTTTCTTGTAAGGCGAGCTAGCGTTTTTTCCCAGTCCTAAATGGAGTGAAATAACATGCAGTGTGTGGTCCTACGAGCAAGAGTTGTTTTATGGTAAGAATAGTCACTATTGCACTGCCATTGCCTTATACAGGACAAATAGCTCTGGCGTCTGTTCCCAGCAAGTACAGTGTATTGGACTGAAGAGGATCTACTGCTCTGGTCAGGTTCCTAAGCAGAATTGAGCTAGATATGGCCGTGTGTGTAGGAAGCACAGTTCCTTTTTTCTGAGCAAGCTCACTGTTCGGACCCCATAGGAAACACAGTAGAGTAGAAGAGTGCTCTTTTCTCAAAAGCAGAGTGTGTTTCTTGTAAAGCGAGCTAGAGTTTGTTTCCCAGTCCTCAATGGAGTTGAATCACATGCAGTTTCTGGTCCTATGAGCAAGAGTTGTTTTCTGGTAAGACAAGTCACTATTGTGCTCCAATTGCCATACACAGTGCAAATAGCACTCGCGTCTGTTCCCCGCAAGTACAGTGTATTCGACTGAAGAGGAGCTATTGTTCTTGTTTTTTTCCTAAGCAGAGTTGAACTAGATATGGCCCGTGTGTGTAGGAAGCACAGTTCTTTTGTTCTGAGCAAGCTCACTGTTTGGACCCCATAGGAAACACAGTAGAGTAGAAGAGTGCACTTTTCTCAAAAGCAGAGTGTGTTTCATGTAAGGCGAGCTAGCATTTGTTTCCCAGTCCTAAATGGAGTTGAATCACATGCAGTTTCTCGTCCTACGAGCAAGAGTTGTTTTCTGGTAAGGAAAGTCACTATTGCGCTCCCATTGCCATACACAGTACAAATAGCACTCGCGTCTGTTCTCAGCAAGTACAGTGTATCGAACTGAAGAGGAGCTACTGTTCTTGTCAGTTTCCTAAGCAGAGTTGAACTAGATATGGCCCGTGTGTGTAGGAAGCACAGTTCTTTTGTTCTGAGCAAGCTCACTGTTCTGGCCCTACAGGAAACACAGTAGAGTAGATGAGTGCTCTTTTCTCTAAAGCAGAGTGTGTTTCTTGTAAGGCCAGCTCACGTTTGTTTCCCAGTCCTAAATGGAGTTGAGTCACAGACAGTTTTTGGTCCTACGAGCAAGAGTTGTTTTCTGGTAAGAAGAGTCACTATTGCGCTCTAAATGCCATACACAGTGCAAATAGCAGTCGCGTCTGTTCCCAGCAAGTACAGTGTATTGGACTGAATAGGAGCTACTGTTCTTGTCAGTTTCCTAAGCAGAGTTGAACTAGATATGGTCCATGTGTGTAGGAAGCACAGTTCTCTTGTTCTGACCAAGCTCACTGTTTGGACCCCAAGGAAACACAGCAGAGTAGAAGAGTGCTCTTTTCTCAAAAGCAGAGTGTGTTTCTTGTAAGGCGAGCTAGTGTTTTTTCCCAGTCCTAAATGGAGTTGAATCACATGCAGTTTCTGGTCCTACGAATAAGAGTTGTTTTATGGTAAGAATAGTCACTATTGCACTGCCATTGCCTTATACAGGACAAATAGCTCTGGCGTCTGTTCCCAGCAAGTACAGTGTATTGGACTGAAGAGGATCTACTGCTCTGGTCAGGTTCCTAAGCAGAATTGAGCTAGATATGGCCGTGTGTGTAGGAAGCACAGTTCCTTTTTTCTGAGCAAGCTCACAATTCGGACCCCATAGGAAACACAGTAGAGTAGAAGATTGCTCTTTTCTCAAAAGCAGAGTGTGTTTCTTGTAAAGCGAGCTAGAGTTTGTTTCCCAGTCCTAAATGGAGTTGAATCACATGCCGTTTCTGGTCCTACGAGCAAGAGTTGTTTTCTGGTAAGAAGAGTCACTATTGTGCTGCCATTGCCCTACACAGGACAAATAGCACTGGCGTCTGTTCCCAGCAAGTACAGTGTATTGGACTGAAGAGGAGCTACTGTTCTTGTCAGGTTCCTAAGCAGACTTGAACTAGATATGGCCGTGTGTGTAGGAAGCACAATTTTTTTTGTTCTGAGCAAGCTCACTCTTTGCACCCCATAGGAAACACAGTAGAGTAGAAGAGTGCTCTTTTCTCAAAAGCAGAGTGTGTTTCTTGGAAGTCGAGCTAGCGTTTGTTTCCTAGTCCTAAATGGAGTTGAGTCACATGCAGTTTTTTGTCCTACGAGCAAGAGTTGTTTTCTGGTAAGACAAGTCACTATTGTGCTCCAATTGCCATACACAGTGCAAATAGCACTCGCGTCTGTTCCCCGCAAGTACAGTGATTTCGACTGAAGAGGAGCTACTGTTCTTGTTTTTTTCCTAAGCAGAGTTGAACTAGATATGGCCCGTGTGTGTAGGAAGCACAGTTCTTTTGTTCTGAGCAAGCTCACTATTTGGACCCCATAGGAAACACAGTAGAGTAGAAGAGTGCACTTTTCTCAAAAGCAGAGTGTGTTTCATGTAAGGCGAGCTAGCATTTGTTTCCCAGTCCTAAATGGAGTTGAATCACATGCAGTTTCTGGTCCTACGAGCAAGAGTTGTTTTCTGGTAAGGAAAGTCATTATTGCGCTCCCATTGCCATACACAGTGCAAATAGCACTCGCGTCTGTTCTCAGCAAGTACAGTGTATCGAACTGAAGAGGAGCTACTGTTCTTGTCAGTTTCCTAAGCAGAGTTGAACTAGATATGGCCCGTGTGTAGGAAGCACAGTTCTTTTGTTCTGAGCAAGCTCACTGTTCTGGCCCTACAGGAAACACCGAAGAGTAGATGAGTGCTCTTTTCTATAAAGCAGAGTGTGTTTCTTGTAAGGCCAGCTCGCCTTTGTTTCCCAGTCCTAAATGGAGTTGAGTCACAGACAGTTTTTGGTCCTACGAGCAAGAGTTGTTTTCTGGTAAGAAGAGTCACTATTGCGCTCTAAATGCCATACACAGTGCAAATAGCACTCGCCTCTGTTCCCAGCACATACAGTGTATTGGACTGAATAGGAGCTACTGTTCTTGTCAGTTTCCTAAGCAGAGTTGAACTAGATATGGTCCATGTGTGTAGGAAGCACAGTTCTTTTGTTCTGACCAAGCTCACTGTTCAGACACCATAGGAAACACAGTAGAGTAGAAGAGTGCTCTTTTCTCAAAAGCAGAGTGTGTTTCTTGTAAGTCGAGCTAGCGTTTGTTTCCCAGTCCTAAATGGAGTTGAATCACATGCAGTTTCTGGTCCTACGAATAAGAGTTGTTTTCTGGTAAGGAAAGTCACTATTGCACTCCCATTGCCATACACAGGGCAAATAGCACTCGCGTCTTTTCCCAGCAAGTACAGTGTATTGGACTGAATAGGAGCTACTGTTCTTGTCAGTTTCCTAAGCAGAGTTGAACTAGATATGGACCATGTGTTAGGAAGCACAGTTCTTTTGTTCTGAGCAAGCTCACTGTTTGGACCCCATAGGAAACACAGTAGAGTAGAAGAGTGCTCTTTTCTCAAAAGCAGAGTGTGTTTCTTGTAAGGCGAGCTAGCGTTTGTTTCCCAGTCCTAAATGCAGTGGAATAACATGCAGTTTGCGGTCCTACGAGCAAGACTTGTTTTATGGGAAGAATAGTCACTATTGCGCTGCCATTGCCATATACAGGACAAATAGCACTGGCGTCTGTTCCCAGCAAGTACAGTGTATCGGACTGAAGAGGATCTACAGCTCTGGTCAGGTTCCTAAGCAGAATTGAACTAGTTATGGCCGTGTGTGTATGAAGCACAGATCTTTTGTTCTGAGCAAGCTCACTGTTCGGAACACATAGGAAACACAGTAGAGTAGAAGAGTGCTCTTTTCTCTAAAGCAGAGTGTGTTTCTTGTAAGGCGAACTAGCGTTTGTGTCCCAGTCCTAAATGGAGTTGAATCCCATGCAGTTTCTGGTACTACGAGCAAGAGTTGTTTTCTGGTAAGAAGAGTCACTATTGCGCTGCCATTGCCATACACAGGACAAATAGCACTGGCATCTGTTCGCAGCAAGTACAGTGTATTGGGCTGAAGAGGATCTACTGTTCTTGTCAGGTTCCTAAGCAGACTTGAACTAGATATGGCCTTGTGTGTAGGAAGCACAGTTTTTTTGTTCTGAGCAAGCTCACTGTTCGGACCCCATAGGAAACACAGTAGAGTAGAAGACTGCTCTTTTCTCAAAAGCAGAGTGTGTTTCTTGTAAGGCGAGCTAGCGTTTTTTCCCAGTCCTAAATGGAGTGAAATCACATGCAGTGTGTGGTCCTATGAGCAAGAGTTGTTTTATGGTAAGAATAGTCACTATTGCACTGCCATTGCCTTATACAGGACAAATAGCTCTGGCGTCTGTTCCCAGCAAGTACAGTGTATTGGACTGAAGTAAATCTACTGCTCTGGTCAGTTTCCTAAGCAGAATTGAGCTAGATATGGCCGTGTGTGTAGGAAGCACAGTTCCTTTTTTCTGAGCAAGCTCACTGTTCAGACCCCATAGGAAACACAGTAGAGTAGAAGAGTGCTCTTTTCTCAAAAGCAGAGTGTGTTTCTTGTAAAGCGAGCAAGAGTTTGTTTCCCAATCGTAAATGGAGTTGAATCACATGCAGTTTCTGGTCCTACGAGCAAGAGTTGTTTTCTGGTAAGAAGAGTCACTATTGTGCTGCCATTGCCCTACACAGGACAAATAGCACTGGCGTCTGTTCCCAGCAAGTACAGTGTATTGGACTGAAGAGGAGCTACTGTTCTTGTCAGGTTCCTAAGCAGACTTGAACTAGATATGGCCGTGTGTGTAGGAAGCACAATTTTTTTTGTTCTGAGCAAGCTCACTGTTTGCACCCCATAGGAAACACAGTAGAGTAGAAGAGTGCTCTTTTCTCAAAAGCAGAGTGTGTTTCTTGGAAGTCGAGCTAGCGTTTGTTTCCTAGTCCTAAATGGAGTTGAGTCACATGCAGTTTTTTGTCCTACGAGCAAGAGTTGTTTTCTGGTAAGACAAGTCACTATTGTGCTCCAATTGCCATACACAGTGCAAATACCACTCGCGTCTGTTCCCCGCAAGTACAGTGTATTCGACTGAAGAGGAGCTACTGTTCTTGTTTTTTTCCTAAGCAGAGTTGAACTAGATATGGCCCGTGTGTGTAGGAAGCACAGTTCTTTTGTTCTGAGCAAGCTCACTGTTCGGACCCCATAGGAAACACAGTAGAGTAGAAGAGTGCTCTTTTCTCAAAAGCAGAGTGTGTTTCATGTAAGGCGAGCTAGCATTTGTTTCCCAGTCCTAAATGGAGTTGAATCACATGCAGTTTCTGGTCCTACGAGCAAGAGTTGTTTTCTGGTAAGGAAAGTCACTATTGCGCTCCCATTGCCATACACAGTGCAAATAGCACTCGCGTCTGTTCTCAGCAAGTACAGTGTATCGAACTGAAGAGGAGCTACTGTTCTTGTCAGTTTCCTAAGCAGAGTTGAACTAGATATGGCCCGTGTGTGTAGGAAGCACAGTTCTTTTGTTCTGAGCAAGTTCACTGTTCTGGCCCTACAGGAAACACAGTAGAGTAGATGAGTGCTCTTTTCTCTAAAGCAGAGTGTGTTTCTTGTAAGGCCAGCTCGCCTTTGTTTCCCAGTCCTAAATGGAGTTGAGTCACAGACAGTTTTTGGTCCTACGAGCAAGAGTTGTTTTCTGGTAAGAAGAGTCACTATTGCGCTCTAAATGCCATACACAGTGCAAATAGCACTCGCGACTGTTCCCAGCACATACAGTGTATTGGACTGAATAGGAGCTACTGTTCTTGTCAGTTTCCTAAGCAGAGTTGAACTAGATATGGTCCATGTGTGTAGGAAGCACAGTTCTTTTGTTCTGACCAAGCTCACTGTTCGGACACCATAGGAAACACAGTAGAGTAGAAGAGTGCTCTTTTCTCAAAAGCAGAGTGTGTTTCTTGTAAGTCGAGCTAGCGTTTGTTTCCCAGTCCTAAATGGAGTTGAATCACATGCAGTTTCTGGTCCTACGAATAAGAGTTGTTTTCTGGTAAGGAAAGTCACTATTGCACTCCCATTGCCATACACAGGGCAAATAGCACTCGCGTCTTTTCCCAGCAAGTACAGTGTATTGGACTGAATAGGAGCTACTGTTCTTGTCAGTTTCCTAAGCAGAGTTGAACTAGATATGGACCATGTGTGTAGGAAGCACAGTTCTTTTGTTCTGAGCAAGCTCACTGTTTGGACCCCATAGGAAACACAGTAGAGTAGAAGAGTGCTCTTTTCTCAAAAGCAGAGTGTGTTTCTTGTAAGGCGAGCTAGCGTTTGTTTCCCAGTCCTAAATGCAGTGGCATCACATGCAGTTTGCGGTCCTACGAGCAAGAGTTGTTTTATGGTAAGAAGAGTCACTATTGCACTGCCATTGCCATACACAGGACAAATAGCACTGGCGTCTGTTCCAAGCAAGTACAGTGTATTGGACTGAAGAGGATCTAGTGTTCTTGTCAGTTTCCTAAGCAGAGTTGAACTAGATATGCCCGTGTGTGTAGGAAGCACAGTTTTTTTGTTCTGAGCAAGCTCACTGTTTGGAACACATAGGAAACACAGTAGAGTAGAAGAGTGCTCTTTTCTCAAAAGCAGAGTGTGTTTCTTGTAAGGCTAGCTAGCGTTTGTTTTTCAGTCCTAAATGGAGTTGAGTCACATGCAGTTTTTTGTACTATGAGAAAAAGTTGTTTTCTGGTAAGACAAGTCACTATTGTTCTCCAATTGCCATACACAGTGCAAATAGCACTCGCGTCTGTTCCCCGCAAGTACAGTGTATTGGACGGAAGAGGAGCTACTGTTCTTGTCAGTTTCCTTAGCACAGTTGAACTAGATATGGCCGTGTGTGTAGGAAGCACAGTTCTTTTGTTCTGAGCAAGCTCAATGTTCAGACTCCATAGGAAACACAGTAGAGTAGAAGAGTGCTCTTTTCTCAAAAGCAGAGTGTATTTCATGTAAGGCGAGCTAGCATTTGTTTCCCAGTCCTAAATGGAGTTGAATCACATGCAGTTTCTGGTCTTACGAGCAAGAGTTGTTTTCTGGTAAGGAAAGTCACTATTGCACTCCCGTTGCCATACACTTTGCAAATAGCACTCGCGTCTGTTCCCAGCAAGTACAGTGTATCCGACTGAAGAGGAGCTACTGTTCTTGTCAGTTTCCTAAGCAGAGTTGAACTAGATATGGCCCGTGTGTAGGAAGCACAGTTCTTTTGTTCTGAGCAAGCTCACTGTTCTGGCCCTATAGGAAACACAGTAGAGTAGAAGAGTGCTCTTTTCTCTAAAGCAGACGGGGGTTTCTTGTAAGGTGAGCTAGCTTTTGTTTCCCAGTCCTAAAGGGAGTTGAATCACATGCAGTTTCTGGTCCTACGAGCAAGAGTTGTTTTCTGGTAAGAAGAGTCACTATTGCGCTGCAACTGCCATACACAGGACAAATAGCACTGGCGTCTGTTCCCAGCAAGTACAGTGTATTGGACTGAAGAGGATCTACTGTTCTTGTCAGGTTCCTAAGCAGAATTGAACTAGATATGGCCGTGTGTGTTGGAAGCACAGTTCTTTTGTTCTGAGCAGCTCACTGTTCGAACCCCATAGGAAACACTGTAGAGTAGAAGAGTTCTCTTTTCTCAAAAGCAGAGTGTGTTTCTTGTAAGGCGAGCTTGCATTTGTTTCCCAGTCCTAAATGGAGTTGAGTCACATGCAGTGTTTTGTCCTACGAGCAAGAGGTGTTTTCTGCTAAGACGAGTCACTATTGTGCTCCAATTGCCATACACAGTGCAAATAGCACTCGCGTCTGTTCCCCGCAAGTACATTGTATCGGACTGAAGAGGAGCTACTGTTCTTGTCAGTTTCCTAAGCAGAGTTGAACTAGATATGGCCCATGTGTGTAGGAAGCACAGTTCTTTTGTTCTGAGTAAGCTCACTCTTCGGACCCCATAGGAAGCACAGTAGATTAGACGAGTGCTCTTTTCTCAAAAGCAGAGTGTGTTTCATGTAAGGCGAGCTAGCATTTGTTTCCCAGTCCTAAATGGAGTTGAATCACATGCATTTTCTGGACCTACGATCAAGAGTTGTTTTCTGGTAAGGAAAGTCACTATTGCGCTCCCATTGCCATACACAGTGCAAATAGCACTCGCGTCTGTTCCCACCAAGTACAGTGTATCGGACTGAAGAGGAGCTACTGTTCTTGTCAGTTTCCTAAGCAAAGTTGTACTAGTTATGGCCCGTGTGTAGGAAGCACAGTTCTTTTTTTCTGAGCAAGCTCACTGTTCTGGCCTTATAGGAAACACAGTAGAGTAGAAGAGTGCTCTTTTCTCAAAAGCAGAGTGTGTTTCTTGTAAAGCGAGCTAGAGTTTGTTTCCCAGTCCTAAATGGAGTTGAATCACATGAAGTTTCTGGTCCTAAGAACAAGAGTTGTTTTCTGTTAAGAAGAGTAACTATTGCGCTGCCATTGCCATACACAGGACAAATAGCACTGGCGTCTGTTCCCAGCAAGTACAGTCTATTGAACTGAAGAGGATCTACTGTACTTGTCAAGTTCCTAAGCAGACTTGAACTAGATATGGCCGTGTGAGTAGGAAGCACAGTTTTTTTGTTCTGAGCAAGCTCACTGTTCTGGCCCTATAGGAAACAAAGTAGAGTAGAAGAGTGCTCTTTTATCAAAAGCAGAGTGTGTTTCTTGGAAGTCGAGGTAGCGTTTGTTTCCCAGTCCTAAATGGAGTTGAGTCACATGCAGTTTTTTGTCCTACGAGCAAGAGATGTTTTCTGGTAAGACAAGTCACTATTGTGCTCCAATTGCCATACACAGGACAAATAGCACTGGCGTCTGTTCCCAGCAAGTACAGTGTATTGGACTGAAGAGGATCTACTGTTCTTGTCAGTTTCCTAAGTAGACTTGAACTAGATATGGCCGTGTGTGTAGTAAGCACAGTTTTTTTGTTCTGAGCAAGCTCACTGTTCGGAACACATAGGAAAAACAGTAGAGTAGAAGAGTGCTCTTTTCTCAAAAGCAGAGTGTTTTTCTTGTAAGGCGAGCTAGCGTTTGTTTCCCAGTCCTAAATGGAGTTGAGTCACATGCAGTTTTTTGTCCTATGAGCAAAAGTTGTTTTCTGGTAAGACAAGTCACTATTGTGCTCCAATTGCCATACACAATGCAAATAGCACTCGCGTCTGTTCCCCGCAAGTACATTGTATTGTACTGAAGAAGATCTACTGTTTTTGTCAGTTTCCTAAGCACAGTTGAACTAGATATGGCCCGTGTGTGTAGGAAGCACAGTTCTTTTGTTCTGAGCAAGCTCACTGTTCGGACCCCATTGGAAACACAGTAGAGTAGAAGAGTGCTCTTTTCTCAAAAGCAGAGTGTGTTTCATGTAAGGCGAGCTAGAGTTTGTTTTCCAGTCCTAAATGGAGTTGAATCACATGCAGTTTCTGGTCTTATGAGCAACAGTTGTTTTCTGGTAAGGAAAGTCACTATTGCGCTCCCATTGCCATACACAGTGCAAATAGCACTCGCGTCTGTTCCCAGCAAGTACAGTGTATCGGACTGAAGAGGATCTAGTGTTCTTGTCAGTTTCCTAAGCAGAGTTGAACGAGATATGGCCCGTGTGTAGGAAGCACAGTTCTTTTGTTCTGAGCAAGCTCACTGTTCTGGCCCTATAGGAAAAACAGTAGAGTAGAAGAGTGCTCTTTTCTCTGAAGCAGAGTGTGTTTCTTGCAAGGTGAGCTAGCTTTTGTTTCCCAGTCCTAAATGGAGTTGAATCACATGCAGTTTCTGGTCCTACAAGCAAGAGTTGTTCTCTGGTAAGAAGAGTCACTATTGTGCTGCCATTGCCATACACAGGACAAATAGCACTGGCGTCTGTTCCCAGCAAGTACAGTGTATTGGACTGAAGAGGATCTACTGTTCTTGTCAGGTTCCTAAGCAGAATTGAACTAGATATGGCCGTTTGTGTAGGAAGCACAGTTCTTTTGTTCTGAGCAAGCTCACTGTTTGGACCCCATAGGAAACACAGTAGAGTAGAAGAGTGCTCTTTTCTCAAAAGCAGAGTGTGTTTCTTGTAAGGCGAGCTTGCATTTGTTTCCCCGTACTAAATGGAGTTGGGTCACATGCAGTTTTTTGTCCTACGAGCAAGAGTTGTTTTCTGGTAAGACGAGTCACTATTGTGCTCCAATTGCCATACACAGTGCAAATACCACTCGCGTCTGTTCCCCGCAAGTACATTGTATCGGACTGAAGAGGAGCTACTGTTCTTGTCAGTTTCCTAAGCAGAGTTGAACTAGATATGGCCCATGTGTGTAGGAAGCACAGTTCTTTTGTTCTGAGTAAGCTCACTCTTCGGACCCCATAGGAAGCACAGTAGATTAGACGAGTGCTCTTTTCTCAAAAGCAGAGTGTGTTTCATGTAAGGCGAGCTAGCATTTGTTTCCCAGTCCTAAATGGAGTTGAATCACATGCATTTTCTGGACCTACGATCAAGAGTTGTTTTCTGGTAAGGAAAGTCACTATTGCGCTCCCATTGCCATACACAGTGCAAATAGCACTCGCGTCTGTTCCCACCAAGTACAGTGTATCGGACTGAAGAGGAGCTACTGTTCTTGTCAGTTTCCTAAGCAAAGTTGTACTAGTTATGGCCCGTGTGTAGGAAGCACAGTTCTTTTTTTCTGAGCAAGCTCACTGTTCTGGCCTTATAGGAAACACAGTAGAGTAGAAGAGTGCTCTTTTCTCAAAAGCAGAGTGTGTTTTTTGTAAAGCGAGCTAGAGTTTGTTTCCCAGTCCTAAATGGAGTTGAATCACATGAAGTTTCTGGTCCTAAGAACAAGAGTTGTTTTCTGTTAAGAAGAGTAACTATTGCGCTGCCATTGCCATACACAGGACAAATAGCACTGGCGTCCGTTCCCAGCAAGTACAGTCTATTGAACTGAAGAGGATCTACTGTACTTGTCAGGTTCCTAAGCAGACTTGAACTAGATATGGCCGTGTGAGTAGGAAGCACAGTTTTTTTGTTCTGAGCAAGCTCACTGTTCTGGCCCTATAGGAAACAAAGTAGAGTAGAAGAGTGCTCTTTTATCAAAAGCAGAGTGTGTTTCTTGGAAGTCGAGGTAGCGTTTGTTTCCCAGTCCTAAATGGAGTTGAGTCACATGCAGTTTTTTGTCCTACGAGCAAGAGATGTTTTCTGGTAAGACAAGTCACTATTGTGCTCCAATTGCCATACACAGGACAAATAGCACTGGCGTCTGTTCCCAGCAAGTACAGTGTATTGGACTGAAGAGGATCTACTGTTCTTGTCAGTTTCCTAAGTAGACTTGAACTAGATATGGCCGTGTGTGTAGTAAGCACAGTTTTTTTGTTCTGAGCAAGCTCACTGTTCGGAACACATAGGAAAAACAGTAGAGTAGAAGAGTGCTCTTTTCTCAAAAGCAGAGTGTTTTTCTTGTAAGGCGAGCTAGCGTTTGTTTCCCAGTCCTAAATGGAGTTGAGTCACATGCAGTTTTTTGTCCTATGAGCAAAAGTTGTTTTCTGGTAAGACAAGTCACTATTGTGCTCCAATTGCTATACACAATGCAAATAGCACTCGCGTCTGTTCCCCGCAAGTACATTGTATTGTACTGAAGAAGATCTACTGTTTTTGTCAGTTTCCTAAGCACAGTTGAACTAGATATGGCCCGTGTGTGTAGGAAGCACAGTTCTTTTGTTCTGAGCAAGCTCACTGTTCGGACCCCATTGGAAACACAGTAGAGTAGAAGAGTGCTCTTTTCTCAAAAGCAGAGTGTGTTTCATGTAAGGCGAGCTAGAGTTTGTTTTCCAGTCCTAAATGGAGTTGAATCACATGCAGTTTCTGGTCTTATGAGCAACAGTTGTTTTCTGGTAAGGAAAGTCACTATTGCGCTCCCATTGCCATACACAGTGCAAATAGCACTCGCGTCTGTTCCCAGCAAGTACAGTGTATCGGACTGAAGAGGATCTAGTGTTCTTGTCAGTTTCCTAAGCAGAGTTGAACGAGATATGGCCCGTGTGTAGGAAGCACAGTTCTTTTGTTCTGAGCAAGCTCACTGTTCTGGCCCTATAGGAAAAACAGTAGAGTAGAAGAGTGCTCTTTTCTCTGAAGCAGAGTGTGTTTCTTGCAAGGTGAGCTAGCTTTTGTTTCCCAGTCCTAAATGGAGTTGAATCACATGCAGTTTCTGGTCCTACAAGCAAGAGTTGTTCTCTGGTAAGAAGAGTCACTATTGTGCTGCCATTGCCATACACAGGACAAATAGCACTGGCGTCTGTTCCCAGCAAGTACAGTGTATTGGACTGAAGAGGATCTACTGTTCTTGTCAGGTTCCTAAGCAGAATTGAACTAGATATGGCCGTTTGTGTAGGAAGCACAGTTCTTTTGTTCTGAGCAGCTCACTGTTTGGACCCCATAGGAAACACAGTAGAGTAGAAGAGTGCTCTTTTCTCAAAAGCAGAGTGTGTTTCTTGTAAGGCGAGCTTGCATTTGTTTCCCCGTACTAAATGGAGTTGGGTCACATGCAGTTTTTTGTCCTACGAGCAAGAGTTGTTTTCTGGTAAGACGAGTCACTATTGTGCTCCAATTGCCATACTCAGTGCAAATAGCACTCGCGTCTGTACCCCGCAAGTACATTGTATTGTACTGAAGAGGATCTACTGTTTTTGTCAGTTTCCTAAGCAGAGTTGAACTAGATATGGCCCATGTGTGTAGGAAGCACAGTTCTTTTGTTCTGAGTAAGCTCACTCTTCGGACCCCATAGGAAGCACAGTAGAGTAGAAGAGTGCTCTTTTCTCAAAAGCAGAGTGTGTTTCATGTAAGGCGAGCTAGCAATTATTTCCCAGTCCTAAATGGAGTTGAATCACATGAAGTTTCTGGTCTTACGAGCAAGAGTTGTTTTCTGGTAAGAAGAGTCACTATTGCGCTCCCATGCCATACACAGGACAAATAGCACTCGCGTCTGTTCCCAGCAAGTACAGTGTAACGGACTGAAGAGGAGCTACTGTTCTTGTCAGTTTCCTAAGCAGAGTTGAACTAGATATGGCCCATGTGTAGGAAGCACAGTTCTTTTGTTCTGAGCAAGCTCACTATTCTGGCCCTATATTAAACACAGTAGAGTAGAAGAGTGCGCTTTTCTCTAAAGCAGAGTGTGTTTCTTGTAAGGTGAGCTAGCTTTTGTTTCCCAGTCCTAAATGGTGTTGAATCACAAGCAGTTTCTGATCCTACGAACAAGAGTTGTTTTCTGGTATGAAGAGTCACTATTGCGCTGCCATTGCCATGCACAGGACAAACAGCATTGTTGTCTGTTCCCAGCAATTACAGTGTACTGGACTGAAGAGGATCTACTGTCCATGTCAGGTTCCTAAGCAGAATTGAACTACATATGGCCGTGTGTGTAGGAAGCAGTTTTTTTGTTCTGAGCAAGCTCACTGTTTGGAACACATAGGAAACACAGTAGAGTAGAAGAGTGCTCTTTTCTCAAAAGCAGAGTGTGTTTCTTGTAAGGCGAGCTAGCGTTTGTTTCCCAGTCCTAAATGGAGTTGAGTCACATGCAGTTTTTTGTAGTATGAGAAAAAGTTGTTTTCTGGTAAGACAAGTCACTATTGTGCTCCAATTGCCATACACAGTGCAAATAGCACTCGCGTCTGTTCCCCGCAAGTACAGTGTATTGGACGGAAGAGGAGCTACTGTTCTTGACAGTTTCCTAAGCACAGTTGAACTAGATATGGCCGTGTGTGTAGGAAGCACAGTTTTTTTGTTCTGAGCAAGCTCACTGTTCGGAACACATAGGAAACACAGTAGAGTAGAAGAGCGCTCTTTTCTCAAATGCAGAGTGTGTTTCATGTAAGGCGAGCTAGAGTTTGTTTCCCAGTCCTAAATGGAGTTGAATCACATGCAGTTTCTGGTCCTACGAGCAAGAGTTGTTTTCTCGTAAGAAGAGTCACTATTGCGCTGCAACTGCCATACACAGGACAAATAGCACTGGCGTCTGTTCCCAGCAAGTACAGTGTATTGGACTAAAGAGGATCTAGTGTTCTTGTCAGTTTCCTAAGCAGAGTTGAACTAGATATGGCCCGTGTGTGTAGGAAGCACAGTTCTTTTGTTCTGAGCAAGCTCACTGTTCGGACCCCATAGGAAACACAGTAGAGTAGAAGAGTGCTCTTTTCTCAAAAGCAGAGTGTGTTTTTGTAAGGCGAGCTAGCGTTTGTTTCCTAGACCTAAATAGAGTTGAATCACATGCAGTTTCTGGTCCTATGAACAAGAGTTGTTTTCTGATAAGGAAAGTCACTATTGCGCTCCCATTGCCCTTTACAAGGCAAATAGCACTTGCCTCTTTTCCCAGCAAGTACAGTGTATTGGACGGAAGAGGAGCTACTGTTCTTGTCAGTTTCCTAAGCAGAGTTGAACTAGATATGGCCCATGTGTAGGAAGCACAGTTCTTTTGTTCTGAGCAAGCTCACTGTTCGGACCCCATAGGAAACACAGTAGAGTAGAAGAGTGCTCTTTTCTCAAAAGCAGAGTGTGTTTCATGGAAGGCGAGCTAGCATTTGTTTCCCAGTCCTAAATGGAGTTGAATCACCTGAAGTTTCTGGTCTTACGAGCAAGAGTTGTTTTCTGGTAAGGAAAGTCACTATTGCGCTCCCATTGCCATACACAGTGCAAATAGCACTCGCTTCTGTTCCCAGCAAGTACAGTGTATCGGACTGAAGAGGAGCTACTCTTCTTGTCAGTTTCCTAAGCAGAGTTGAACTAGATATGGCCCGTGTGTAGGAAGCACAGTTTTTTTGTTCTGAGCAAGCTCACTGTTCTGGCCCTATAGGAAACACAGTAGAGTAGAAGAGTGCTCTTTTCTCTAAAGCAGAGTGTGTTTCTTGTAAGGTGAGCTAGCTTTTGTTTCCCAGTCCTAAATGGAGTTGAATCACATGCAGTTTCTGGTCCTACGAGCAAGAGTTGTTTTCTGGTAAGAAGTGTCACTACTGCGCTGCCATTGCCATACACAGGACAAACAGCACTGGCATCTGTTCCCAGCAATTACAGTGTATTGGACTGAAGAGGATCTACTGTTCTTGTCAGGTTCCTAAGCAGAATTGAACTAGATATGGCCGTGTGTGTAGGAAGCACAGTTCTTTTGTTCTGAGCAAACTCACTGTTCTGGCCCTATAGGAAACACAGTAGAGTAGAAGAGTGCTCTTTTCTCAAAAGCGGAGTGTGTTTCTTGTAAGGCGAGCTAGCGTTTGTTTCCCAGTACTAAATGGAGTTGAATCACATGCAGTTTCTGGTCCTACGAGCAAGAGTTGTTTTCTGGTAAGAAGAGACACTATTGCACTGCCATTGCCATACACAGGACAAATAGCACTGGCGTCTGTTCCCAGCAAGTACACTGTATTGGACTGAAGAGGATCTACTGTTCTTGTCAGGTTCCTAAGCAGACTTGAACTAGATATGCCCGTGTGTGTAGGAAGCACAGTTTTTTTGTTCTGAGCAAGCTCACTGTTCAGAACACATAGGAAACACAGTAGAGTAGAAGAGTGCTCTTTTCATAAAATCGGAGTGTGTTTCTTGTAAGGCGAGCTAGCTTTTGTTTCCCAGTCCTAAATGGAGTTGAGTCACATGAAGTTTTTTGTCCTATGAGCAAAAGTTGTTTTCTGGTAAACAAGTCACTGTTGTTCTCCCATTGCCATACACAGTGCAAATAGCACTCGCGTCTGTTCCCCGCAAGTACAGTGTATTGGACGGAAGAGGAGCTACTCTTCTTGTCAGTTTCCTAAGCACAGTTGAACTAGATATGGCCGTGTGTGTAGGAAGCACAGTTCTTTTGTTCTGAGCAAGCTCACTGTTCGGACCCCATAGGAAACACAGTAGAGTAGACGAGTGCTCTTTTCTCAAAAGCAGAGTGTGTTTCATGTAAGGCGAGCTAGCATTTGTTTCCCAGTCCTAAATGGAGTTGAATCACATGAAGTTTCTGGTCTTACGAGCAAGAGTTGTTTTCTGGTAAGGAAAGTCACTATTGCGCTCCCATTGACATACACAGTGCAAATAGCACTCGCGTCTGTTCCCAGCAAGTACAGTGTATCGGACTGAAGAGGAGCTACTGTTCTTGTCAGTTTCCTAAGCAGAGTTGAACTAGATATGGCCCGTGTGTAGGAAGCACAGTTCTTTTGTTCTGAGCAAGCTCACTGTTCTGGCCTTATAGGAAACACAGTAGAGTAGAAGAGTGCTCTTTTCTCAAAAGCAGAGTGTATTTCTTGTAAAGCGAGCTAGAGTTTGTTTCCCAGTCCTAAATGGAGTTGAATCACATGAAGTTTCTGGTCCTAAGAGCAAGAGTTGTTTTCTGTTAAGAAGAGTAACTATTGCGCTGCCATTGTTATACACAGGACAAATAGCACTGGCGTCTGTTCCCAGCAAGTACAGTCTATTGAACTGAAGAGGATCTACTGTACTTGTCAGGTTCCTAAGCAGACTTGAACTAGATATGGCCGTGTGAGTAGGAAGCACAGTTTTTTTGTTCTGAGCAAGCTCACTCTTCTGGCCCTATAGGAAACAAAGTAGAGTAGAAGAGTGCTCTTTTATCAAAAGCAGAGTGTGTTTCTTGGAAGTCGAGCTAGCATTTGTTTCCCAGTCCTAAATGGAGTTGAGTCACATGCAGTTTTTTGTCCTACGAGCAAGAGATTTTTTCTGGTAAGACAAGTCACTATTGTGCTCCAATTGCCATACACAGGACAAATAGCACTGGCGTCTGTTCCCAGCAAGTACAGTATATTGGACTGAAGAGGATCTACTGTTCTTGTCAGGTTCCTAAGCAGACTTGAACTAGATATGGCCGTGTGTGTAGTAAGCACAGTTTTTTTGTTCTGAGCAAGCTCACTGTTTGGAACACATAGGAAACACAGTAGAGTAGAAGAGTGCTCTTTTCTCAAAAGCAGAGTGTGTTTCTTGTAAGGCGAGCTAGCGTTTGTTTCCCAGTCCTAAATGGAGTTGAGTCACATGCAGTTTTTTGTAGTATGAGAAAAAGTTGTTTTCTGGTAAGACAAGTCACTATTGTGCTCCAATTGCCATACACAGTGCAAATAGCACTCGCGTCTGTTCCCCGCAAGTACAGTGTATTGGACGGAAGAGGAGCTACTGTTCTTGACAGTTTCCTAAGCACAGTTGAACTAGATATGGCCGTGTGTGTAGGAAGCACAGTTTTTTTGTTCTGAGCAAGCTCACTGTTCGGAACACATAGGAAACACAGTAGAGTAGAAGAGTGCTCTTTTCTCAAATGCAGAGTGTGTTTCATGTAAGGCGAGCTAGAGTTTGTTTCCCAGTCCTAAATGGAGTTGAATCACATGCAGTTTCTGGTCCTACGAGCAAGAGTTGTTTTCTCGTAAGAAGAGTCACTATTGCGCTGCAACTGCCATACACAGGACAAATAGCACTGGCGTCTGTTCCCAGCAAGTACAGTGTATTGGACTAAAGAGGATCTAGTGTTCTTGTCAGTTTCCTAAGCAGAGTTGAACTAGATATGGCCCGTGTGTGTAGGAAGCACAGTTCTTTTGTTCTGAGCAAGCTCACTGTTCGGACCCCATAGGAAACACTGTAGAACAGAAGAGTGCTCTTTTCTCAAAAGCAGAGTGTGTTTTTGTAAGGCGAGCTAGCGTTTGTTTCCTAGACCTAAATAGAGTTGAATCACATGCAGTTTCTGGTCCTATGAACAAGAGTTGTTTTCTGATAAGGAAAGTCACTATTGCGCTCCCATTGCCCTTTACAAGGCAAATAGCACTTGCCTCTTTTCCCAGCAAGTACAGTGTATTGGACGGAAGAGGAGCTACTGTTCTTGTCAGTTTCCTAAGCAGAGTTGAACTAGATATGGCCCATGTGTAGGAAGCACAGTTCTTTTGTTCTGAGCAAGCTCACTGTTCGGACCCCATAGGAAACACAGTAGAGTAGAAGAGTGCTCTTTTCTCAAAAGCAGAGTGTGTTTCATGGAAGGCGAGCTAGCATTTGTTTCCCAGTCCTAAATGGAGTTGAATCACATGAAGTTTCTGGTCTTACGAGCAAGAGTTGTTTTCTGGTAAGGAAAGTCACTATTGCGCTCCCATTGCCATACACAGTGCAAATAGCACTCGCTTCTGTTCCCAGCAAGTACAGTGTATCGGACTGAAGAGGAGCTACTCTTCTTGTCAGTTTCCTAAGCAGAGTTGAACTAGATATGGCCCGTGTGTAGGAAGCACAGTTTTTTTGTTCTGAGCAAGCTCACTGTTCTGGCCCTATAGGAAACACAGTAGAGTAGAAGAGTGCTCTTTTCTCTAAAGCAGAGTGTGTTTCTTGTAAGGTGAGCTAGCTTTTGTTTCCCAGTCCTAAATGGAGTTGAATCACATGCAGTTTCTGGTCCTACGAGCAAGAGTTGTTTTCTGGTAAGAAGTGTCACTACTGCGCTGCCATTGCCATACACAGGACAAACAGCACTGGCATCTGTTCCCAGCAATTACAGTGTATTGGACTGAAGAGGATCTACTGTTCTTGTCAGGTTCCTAAGCAGAATTGAACTAGATATGGCCGTGTGTGTAGGAAGCACAGTTCTTTTGTTCTGAGCAAACTCACTGTTCTGGCCCTATAGGAAACACAGTAGAGTAGAAGAGTGCTCTTTTCTCAAAAGCGGAGTGTGTTTCTTGTAAGGCGAGCTAGCGTTTGTTTCCCAGTACTAAATGGAGTTGAATCACATGCAGTTTCTGGTCCTACGAGCAAGAGTTGTTTTCTGGTAAGAAGAGACACTATTGCACTGCCATTGCCATACACAGGACAAATAGCACTGGCGTCTGTTCCCAGCAAGTACACTGTATTGGACTGAAGAGGATCTACTGTTCTTGTCAGGTTCCTAAGCAGACTTGAACTAGATATGCCCGTGTGTGTAGGAAGCACAGTTTTTTTGTTCTGAGCAAGCTCACTGTTCAGAACACATAGGAAACACAGTAGAGTAGAAGAGTGCTCTTTTCATAAAATCGGAGTGTGTTTCTTGTAAGGCGAGCTAGCTTTTGTTTCCCAGTCCTAAATGGAGTTGAGTCACATGAAGTTTTTTGTCCTATGAGCAAAAGTTGTTTTCTGGTAAACAAGTCACTGTTGTTCTCCCATTGCCATACACAGTGCAAATAGCACTCGCGTCTGTTCCCCGCAAGTACAGTGTATTGGACGGAAGAGGAGCTACTCTTCTTGTCAGTTTCCTAAGCACAGTTGAACTAGATATGGCCGTGTGTGTAGGAAGCACAGTTCTTTTGTTCTGAGCAAGCTCACTGTTCGGACCCCATAGGAAACACAGTAGAGTAGACGAGTGCTCTTTTCTCAAAAGCAGAGTGTGTTTCATGTAAGGCGAGCTAGCATTTGTTTCCCAGTCCTAAATGGAGTTGAATCACATGAAGTTTCTGGTCTTACGAGCAAGAGTTGTTTTCTGGTAAGGAAAGTCACTATTGCGCTCCCATTGACATACACAGTGCAAATAGCACTCGCGTCTGTTCCCAGCAAGTACAGTGTATCGGACTGAAGAGGAGCTACTGTTCTTGTCAGTTTCCTAAGCAGAGTTGAACTAGATATGGCCCGTGTGTAGGAAGCACAGTTCTTTTGTTCTGAGCAAGCTCACTGTTCTGGCCTTATAGGAAACACAGTAGAGTAGAAGAGTGCTCTTTTCTCAAAAGCAGAGTGTATTTCTTGTAAAGCGAGCTAGAGTTTGTTTCCCAGTCCTAAATGGAGTTGAATCACATGAAGTTTCTGGTCCTAAGAGCAAGAGTTGTTTTCTGTTAAGAAGAGTAACTATTGCGCTGCCATTGCCATACACAGGACAAATAGCACTGGCGTCTGTTCCCAGCAAGTACAGTCTATTGAACTGAAGAGGATCTACTGTACTTGTCAGGTTCCTAAGCAGACTTGAACTAGATATGGCCGTGTGAGTAGGAAGCACAGTTTTTTTGTTCTGAGCAAGCTCACTCTTCTGGTCCTATAGGAAACAAAGTAGAGTAGAAGAGTGCTCTTTTATCAAAAGCAGAGTGTGTTTCTTGGAAGTCGAGCTAGCATTTGTTTCCCAGTCCTAAATGGAGTTGAGTCACATGCAGTTTTTTGTAGTATGAGAAAAAGTTGTTTTCTGGTAAGACAAGTCACTATTGTGCTCCAATTGCCATACACAGTGCAAATAGCACTCGCGTCTGTTCCCCGCAAGTACAGTGTATTGGACGGAAGAGGAGCTACTGTTCTTGACAGTTTCCTAAGCACAGTTGAACTAGATATTGCCGTGTGTGTAGGAAGCACAGTTTTTTTGTTCTGAGCAAGCTCACTGTTCGGAACACATAGGAAACACAGTAGAGTAGAAGAGTGCTCTTTTCTCAAATGCAGAGTGTGTTTCATGTAAGGCGAGCTAGAGTTTGTTTCCCAGTCCTAAATGGAGTTGAATCACATGCAGTTTCTGGTCCTACGAGCAAGAGTTGTTTTCTCGTAAGAAGAGTCACTATTGCGCTGCAACTGCCATACACAGGACAAATAGCACTGGTGTCTGTTCCCAGCAAGTACAGTGTATTGGACTAAAGAGGATCTAGTGTTCTTGTCAGTTTCCTAAACAGAGTTGAACTAGATATGGCCCGTGTGTGTAGGAAGCACAGTTCTTTTGTTCTGAGCAAGCTCACTGTTCGGACCCCATAGGAAACACAGTAGAGTAGAAGAGTGCTCTTTTCTCAAAAGCAGAGTGTGTTTTTGTAAGGCGAGCTAGCGTTTGTTTCCTAGACCTAAATAGAGTTGAATCACATGCAGTTTCTGGTCCTATGAACAAGAGTTGTTTTCTGTTAAGGAAAGTCACTATTGCGCTCCCATTGCCCTTTACAAGGCAAATAGCACTTGCCTCTTTTCCCAGCAAGTACAGTGTATTGGACTGAATAGGAGCTACTGTTCTTGTCAGTTTACTAAGCAGAATGGAACTAGATATGGTCCGTGCGTGTAGGAAGCACAGTTCTTTTGTTCTGAGCAAACTCACTGTTTGGACCCCATAGGAAACATAGTAGAGTAGAAGAGTGCTCTTTTCTCAAAAGCAGAGTGTGTTTCATGTAAGGTGAGGTAGCATTTGTTTCCCAGTCCTAAATGGAGTTGATCATGTGCAGTTTCTGGTCCTACGATCAAGAGTTGTTTTCTGGTAAGGAAAGTCACTATTGCGCTCCCATTGCCATACACAGTGCAAATAGCACTCGCGTCTGTTCCCAGCAAGTACAGTGTATTGGACGGAAGAGGAGCTACTGTTCTTGTCAGTTTCCTAAGCAGAGTTGAACTAGATATGGCCCATGTGTAGGAAGCACAGTTCTTTTGTTCTGAGCAAGCTCACTGTTCGGACCCCATAGGAAACACAGTAGAGTAGAAGAGTGCTCTTTTCTCAAAAGCAGAGTGTGTTTCATGGAAGGCGAGCTAGCATTTGTTTCCCAGTCCTAAATGGAGTTGAATCACCTGAAGTTTCTGGTCTTACGAGCAAGAGTTGTTTTCTGGTAAGGAAAGTCACTATTGCGCTCCCATTGCCATACACAGTGCAAATAGCACTCGCTTCTGTTCCCAGCAAGTACAGTGTATCGGACTGAAGAGGAGCTACTCTTCTTGTCAGTTTCCTAAGCAGAATTGAACTAGATATGGCCCGTGTGTAGGAAGCACAGTTTTTTTGTTCTGAGCAAGCTCACTGTTCTGGCCCTATAGGAAACACAGTAGAGTAGAAGAGTGCTCTTTTCTCTAAAGCAGAGTGTGTTTCTTGTAAGGTGAGCTAGCTTTTGTTTCCCAGTCCTAAATGGAGTTGAATCACATGCAGTTTCTGGTCCTACGAGCAAGAGTTGTTTTCTGGTAAGAAGAGTCACTACTGCGCTGCCATTGCCATACACAGGACAAACAGCACTGGCATCTGTTCCCAGCAATTACAGTGTATTGGACTGAAGAGGATCTACTGTTCTTGTCAGGTTCCTAAGCAGAATTGAACTAGATATGCCCGTGTGTGTAGGAAGCACAGTTCTTTTGTTCTGAGCAAACTCACTGTTCTGGCCCTATAGGAAACACAGTAGAGTAGAAGAGTGCTCTTTTCTCAAAAGCGGAGTGTGTTTCTTGTAAGGCGAGCTAGCGTTTGTTTCCCAGTACTAAATGGAGTTGAATCACATGCAGTTTCTGGTCCTACGAGCAAGAGTTGTTTTCTGGTAAGAAGAGACACTATTGCACTGCCATTGCCATACACAGGACAAATAGCACTGGCGTCTGTTCCCAGCAAGTACACTGTATTGGACTGAAGAGGATCTACTGTTCTTGTCAGGTTCCTAAGCAGACTTGAACTAGATATGCCCGTGTGTGTAGGAAGCACAGTTTTTTTGTTCTGAGCAAGCTCACTGTTCAGAACACATAGGAAACACAGTAGAGTAGAAGAGTGCTCTTTTCATAAAATCGGAGTGTGTTTCTTGTAAGGCGAGCTAGCTTTTGTTTCCCAGTCCTAAATGGAGTTGAGTCACATGAAGTTTTTTGTCCTATGAGCAAAAGTTGTTTTCTGGTAAACAAGTCACTGTTGTTCTTCCATAGCCATACACAGTGCAAATAGCACTCGCGTCTGTTCCCCGCAAGTACAGTGTATTGGACGGAAGAGGAGCTACTCTTCTTGTCAGTTTCCTAAGCACAGTTGAACTAGATATGGCCGTGTGTGTAGGAAGCACAGTTCTTTTGTTCTGAGCAAGCTCACTGTTCGGACCCCATAGGAAACACAGTAGAGTAGACGAGTGCTCTTTTCTCAAAAGCAGAGTGTGTTTCATGTAAGGCGAGCTAGCATTTGTTTCCCAGTCCTAAATGGAGTTGAATCACATGAAGTTTCTGGTCTTACGAGCAAGAGTTGTTTTCTGGTAAGGAAAGTCACTATTGCGCTCCCATTGACATACACAGTGCAAATAGCACTCGCGTCTGTTCCCAGCAAGTACAGTGTATCGGACTGAAGAGGAGCTACTGTTCTTGTCAGTTTCCTAAGCAGAGTTGAACTAGATATGGCCCGTGTGTAGGAAGCACAGTTCTTTTGTTCTGAGCAAGCTCACTGTTCTGGCCTTATAGGAAACACAGTAGAGTAGAAGAGTGCTCTTTTCTCAAAAGCAGAGTGTATTTCTTGTAAAGCGAGCTAGAGTTTGTTTCCCAGTCCTAAATGGAGTTGAATCACATGAAGTTTCTGGTCCTAAGAGCAAGAGTTGTTTTCTGTTAAGAAGAGTAACTATTGCGCTGCCATTGCCATACACAGGACAAATAGCACTGGCGTCTGTTCCCAGCAAGTACAGTCTATTGAACTGAAGAGGATCTACTGTACTTGTCAGGTTCCTAAGCAGACTTGAACTAGATATGGCCGTGTGAGTAGGAAGCACAGTTTTTTTGTTCTGAGCAAGCTCACTCTTCTGGCCCTATAGGAAACAAAGTAGAGTAGAAGAGTGCTCTTTTATCAAAAGCAGAGTGTGTTTCTTGGAAGTCGAGCTAGCATTTGTTTCCCAGTCCTAAATGGAGTTGAGTCACATGCAGTTTTTTGTCCTACGAGCAAGAGATTTTTTCTGGTAAGACAAGTCACTATTGTGCTCCAATTGCCATACACAGGACAAATAGCACTGGCGTCTGTTCCCAGCAAGTACAGTATATTGGACTGAAGAGGATCTACTGTTCTTGTCAGGTTCCTAAGCAGACTTGAACTAGATATGGCCGTGTGTGTAGTAAGCACAGTTTTTTTGTTCTGAGCAAGCTCACTCTTCGGAACACATAGGAAACACAGTAGAGTAGAAGAGTGCTCTTTTCTCAAAAGCAGAGTTTGTTTCTTGTAAGGCGAGCTAGCGTTTGTTTCCCAGTCCTAAATGGAGTTGAGTCACATGCAGTTTTTTGTCCTATGAGCAAAAGTTGTTTTCTGGTAAGACAAGTCACTATTGTGCTCCAATTGCCATACACAATGCAAATAGCACTCGCGTCTGTTCCCCGCAAGTACATTGTATTGTACTGAAGAAGATCTACTGTTTTTGTCAGTTTCCTAAGCACAGTTGAACTAGATATGGCCCGTGTGTGTATGAAGCACAGTTCTTTTGTTCTGAGCAAGCTCACTGTTCGGACCCCATTGGAAACACAGTAGAGTAGAAGAGTGCTCTTTTCTCAAAAGCAGAGTGTGTTTCATGTAAGGCGAGCTAGAGTTTGTTTTCCAGTCCTAAATGGAGTTGAATCACATGCAGTTTCTGGTCTTATGAGCAACAGTTGTTTTCTGGTAAGGAAAGTCACTATTGCGCTCCCATTGCCACACACAGTGCAAATAGCACTCGCGTCTGTTCCCAGCAAGTACAGTGTATCGGACTGAAGAGGATCTAGTGTTCTTGTCAGTTTCCTAAGCAGAGTTGAACGAGATATGGCCCGTGTGTAGGAAGCACAGTTCTTTTGTTCTGAGCAAGCTCACTGTTCTGGCCCTATAGGAAAAACAGTAGAGTAGAAGAGTGCTCTTTTCTCTGAAACAGAGTGTGTTTCTTGCAAGGTGAGCTAGCTTTTGTTTCCCAGTCCTAAATGGAGTTGAGTCACATGCAGTTTTTTGTCCTACGAGCAAGAGTTTTTTTCTGGTAAGTCGAGTCACTATTGTGCTCCAATTGCCATACACAGTGCAAATAGCACTCGCGTCTGTTCCCAGCAAGTACAGTGTATCGGACTGAAGAGGAGCTACTGTTCTTGTCATTTTCCTAAGCAGAGTTGAACTAGATATGGCCCGTGTGTGTAGGAAGCACAGTTCTTTTGTACTGAGCAAGCTCACTGTTCAGACCCCATAAGAAACACAGTAGAGTAGAAGAGTTCTCTTTTCTCAAAAGCAGAGTGTGTTTCATGTAAGGCGAGCTAGCATTTGTTTCCCAGTCCTAAATGGAGTTGAATCACATGCAGTTTCTGGTCCTACGAACAAGGGTTGTTTTCTGGTAAGAAGAGTCACTATTGCGCTGCCATTGCCATACACTGGACAAATAGCACTGGCGTCTGTTCCCAGCAAGTACAGTGTATTGGACTGAAGAGGATCTACTGTTCTTGTCAGGTTCCTAAGCAGACTTGAACTAGATATGGCCGTGTGTGTAGGAAGCACAGTTTTTTTGTTCTGAGCAAGCTCACTGTTCGTAACACATAGGAAACACAGTAGAGTAGAAGAGTGCTCTTTTCTCAACAGCAGAGTGTGTTTCATGTAAGGCGAGCTAGCATTTGTTTCCCAGTCCTAAATGGAATTGAATCACATGCAGTTTCTGGTCCTACGAGCAAGGGTTGTTTTCTGGTAAGAAGAGTCACTATTGCGCTGCCATTGCCATACACAGGACAAATAGCACTGGCATCTGTTCCCAGCAAGTACAGTGTATTGGACTGAAGAGGATCTACTGTTCTCGTCAGGTTCCTAAGCAGACTTGAACTAGATATGGCCGTGTGTGTAGGAAGCACAGTTTTTCTGTTCTGAGCAAGCTCACTGTTCGGAACACATAGGAAACACAGTAGAGTAGAAGAGTGCTCTTTTCTCAAAAGCAGAGTGTGTTTCATGTAAGGCGAGCTAGAGTTCGTTTCCCAGTCCTAAATGGAGTTGAATCACATGCAGTTTCTGGTCCTACGAGCAAGAGTTGTTTTCTGGTAAGAAGAGTCACTATTGCGCTGCAACTGCCATACACAGGACAAATAGCACTGGCGTCTGTTCCCAGCAAGTACAGTGTATTGGACAGAAGAGGATCTAGTGTTCTTGTAAGTTTCCTAAGCAGAGTTGAAGTAGGTATGGCCCGTGTGTGTAGGAAGCACAGTTCTTTTGTTCTGAGCAAGCTCACTGTTCGGACCCCATAGGAAACACAGTAGAGTATAAGAGTGCTCTTTTCTCAAAAGCAGAGTGTGTTTTTGTAAGGCAAGCTAGCGTATGTTTCCTAGTCCTAAATGGAGTTGAATCACATGCAGTTTCTGGTCCTATGAACAAGAGTTTTTTTCTGTTAAGGAAAATCACTATTGCGCTCCCATTGTCCTTTACAAGGGAAATAGCACTTGCGTATTTTCCCAGCAAGTACAGTGTATTGGACTGAATAGGAGCTACTGTTCTTGTCAGTTTACTAAGCAGAATGGAACTAGATATGGTCCGTGCGTGTAGGAAGCACAGTTCTTTTGTTCTGAGCAAGCTCAATGTTTGGACCCCATAGGAAACATAGTAGAGTAGAAGATGCTCTTTTCTCAAAAGCAGAGCGTGTTTCATGTAAGGCGAGCTAGCATTTGTTTCCCAGTCCTAAATGGAGTTGATCATATGCAGTTTCTGGTCCTACGATCAAGAGTTGTTTTCTGGTAAGGAAAGTCACTATTGCGCTCCCATTGCCATACACAGTGCAAATAGCACTCGCGTCTGTTCCCAGCAAGTACAGTGCATTGGACGGAAGAAGAGCTACTGTTCTTGTCAGTTTACTAAGCAGAGTTGAACTAGATATGGCCCATGTGTAGGAAGCACAGTTCTTTTGTTCTGAGCAAGCTCACTGTTCGGACCGCATAGGAAACACAGTAGAGTAGAAGAGTGCTCTTTTCTCAAAAGCAGAGTGTGTTTCATGGAAGGCGAGCTAGCATTTGTTTCCCAGTCCTAAATGGAGTTGAATCACATGCAGTTTCTGGTCCTATGAACAAGAGTTGTTTTCTGGTAAGGAAAGTCACTATTGCGCTCCCTTTTCCATACACAGTGCAAATAGCACTCGCTTCTGTTCCCAGCAAGTACAGTGTATCGGACTGAAGAGGAGCTACTCTTCTTGTCAGTTTCCTAAGCAGAGTTGAACTAGATATGGCCCGTGTGTAGGAAGCACAGTTTTTTTGTTCTGAGCAAGCTCACTGTTCTGGCCCTATAGGAAACACAGTAGAGTAGAAGAGTCCTCTTTTCTCTAAAGCCGAGAGTGTTTCTTGTAAGGCGAGCTAGCGTTTGTTTCCAGTCCTAAATGGAGTTGGGTCACATGCAGTTTTTTGTCCTACGAGCAAGAGTTGTTTTCTCGTAAGACAAGTCACTATTGTGCTCCAATGCCATACACAGTGCAAATAGCACTCGCATCTGTTCCCCACAAGTACAGTGTATTGGACTGAAGAGGATCTACTGTTCTTGTCAGGTTCCTAAGCAGAATTGAACTAGATATGGCCGTGTGTGTAGGAAGCACAGTTCTTTTGTTCTGAGCAAGCTCACTGTTCGGACACCATAGGAAAAACAGTAGAGTAGAAGAGTGCTCTTTTCTCAAAAGCAGAGTGTGTTTCTTGTAAGGCGAGCTAGCATTTCTTTCCCAGTCCTAAATGGAGTTGAATCACATGCAGTTTCTGGTCCTACGAGCAAGAGTTGTTTTCTGGTAAGGAAAGTCACTATTGCGCTCCCATTGCCCTACACAAGGCAAATAGCACTCGCGTCTGTTCCCAGCAAGTACAGTGTATCGGACTTAAGAGGAGCTACTGTTCTTGTTTGTTTCCTAAGCAGAGATTAATTAGATATGGCCCGTGTGTGTAGAAAGCACAGTTCTTTTGTTCTGAGCAAGCTCACTGTTCTGGCCCTATAGGAAACACAGTAGAGTAGAAGAGTGCTCTTTTCTCTAAAGCCGAGTGTGTTTCTTATAAGGCGAGCTAGCGTTTGTTTCCCAATCCTAAATGGAGTTGAATCACATGCAGTTTCTGGTCCTACGAGCAACAGTTGTTTTCTGGTAAGACGAGTCACTATTGTGCTCCCATTGACATACACAGTGCAAATAGCACTTGCGTCTCTTTCCAGCAAGTACAGTGTATCGGACTAAAGAGAGGCTACTGTTCTTGTCAGTTTCCTATGCAGAGTTGAACTAGATATGGCCGTGTGAGTAGGAAGCACAGTTTTTTTGTTCTGAGCAAGCTCACTGTTGGGAACACATAGGAAACACAGTAGAGTAGAAGAGTGCTCTTTTCTCAAAAGCAGAGTGTGTTTCTTGGAAGTCGAGCTAGCGTTTGTTTCCCAGTTAAATGGAGTTGAGTCACATGCAGTTTTTTGTCATACGAGCAAGAGTTGTTTTCTGGTAAGAGAAGTCACTATTGCGCTCCAATTGCCATACACAGTGCAAATAGCACTCGCGTCTGTTCCCTGCAAGTACAGTGTATTGGACAGAAGAGGAGCTATTGTTCTTGTCAGTTTCCTAAGCAGAGTTGAACTAGATATGGCCCATGTGTGTAGGAAGCACAGTTCTTTTGTTCTGAGCAAGCTCACTGTTCGGACCCCATAGGAAATCAGTAGAATAGAAGAGTGCTCTTTTCTCAAAAGCAGAGTGTGTTTCATGTAAGGCGAGCTAGCATTTGTTTCCCAATCCTAAATGGAGTTGAATCACATGCAGATTCTGGTCTTACGAGCAAGAGATGTTTTCTGGTAAGGAAAGTCACTATTGTGCTCCCATTGACATACACAGTGCAAATAGCACTCGCGTCTGTTCCCAGCAAGTACAGTGTATCGGACTGAAGAGGAGCTACTGTTCTTGTCAGTTTCCTAAGCATAGTTGAACTAGATATGGCCCGTGTGTAGGAAGCACAGTACTTTTGTTCTGAGCAAGCTCACTGTTCTGGCCCTATAGGAAACACAGTAGAGTAGAAGTGTGCTCTTTTCTCTAAAGCAGAGTGTGTTCCTTGTAAGGTGAGCTAGCTTTTGTTTGCCAGTCCTAAATGGAGTTCAATCACATGCAGTTTCTGGTAATACAAGCAAGGGTTGTTTTCTGGTAAGAAGAGTCACTATTGCGCTGCCATTGCCATACACAGGACAAATAGCACTGGCGTCTCTTCCCAGCAAGTACAGTGTATTGGACTGAAGAGGATCTACTGTTCTTGTCAGGTTCCTAAGCAGACTTGAACTAGATATGGCCGTGTGTGTAGGAAGCACAGTTCTTTTGTTCTGAGCAAGCTCACTGTTCGGACACCATAGGAAAAACAGTAGAGTAGAAGAGTGCTCTTTTCTCAAAAGCAGAGTGTGTTTCTTGTAAGGCCAGCTAGCATTTCTTTCCCAGTCCTAAATGGAGTTGAATCACATGCAGTTTCTGGTCCTACGAGCAAGACTTGTTTTCTGGTAAGGAAAGTCACTATTGCGCTCCCATTGCCCTACACAAGGCAAATAGCACTCGCGTCTGTTCCCAGCAAGTACAGTGTATCGGACTTAAGAGGAGCTACTGTTCTTGTTTGTTTCCTAAGCAGAGTTTAATTAGATATGGCCCGTGTGTGTAGAAAGCACAGTTCTTTTGTTCTGAGCAAGCTCACTGTTCTGGCCCTATAGGAAACACAGTAGAGTAGAAGAGTGCTCTTTTCTCTAAAGCCGAGTGTGTTTCTTATAGGGCGAGCTAGCGTTTGTTTCCCAATCCTAAATGGAGTTGAATCACATGCAGTTTCTGGTCCTACGAGCAACAGTTGTTTTCTGGTAAGACGAGTCACTATTGTGCTCCCATTGACATACACAGTGCAAATAGCACTTGCGTCTCTTTCCAGCAAGTACAGTGTATCGGACTAAAGAGAGGCTACTGTTCTTGTCAGTTTCCTATGCAGAGTTGAACTAGATATGGCCGTGTGAGTAGGAAGCACAGTTTTTTTGTTCTGAGCAAGCTCACTGTTGGGAACACATAGGAAACACAGTAGAGTAGAAGAGTGCTCTTTTCTCAAAAGCAGAGTGTGTTTCTTGGAAGTCGAGCTAGCGTTTGTTTCCCAGTTAAATGGAGTTGAGTCACATGCAGTTTTTTGTCATACGAGCAAGAGTTGTTTTCTGGTAAGAGAAGTCACTATTGCGCTCCAATTGCCATACACAGTGCAAATAGCACTCGCGTCTGTTCCCTGCAAGTACAGTGTATTGGACAGAAGAGGAGCAATTGTTCTTGTCAGTTTCCTAAGCAGAGTTGAACTAGATATGGCCCATGTGTGTAGGAAGCACAGTTCTTTTGTTCTGAGCAAGCTCACTGTTCGGACCCCATAGGAAATCAGTAGAATAGAAGAGTGCTCTTTTCTCAAAAGCAGAGTGTGTTTCATGTAAGGCGAGCTAGCATTTGTTTCCCAATCCTAAATGGAGTTGAATCACATGCAGATTCTGGTCTTACGAGCAAGAGATGTTTTCTGGTAAGGAAAGTCACTATTGTGCTCCCATTGACATACACAGTGCAAATAGCACTCGCGTCTGTTCCCAGCAAGTACAGTGTATCGGACTGAAGAGGAGCTACTGTTCCTGTCAGTTTCCTAAGCATAGTTGAACTAGATATGGCCCGTGTGTAGGAAGCACAGTACTTTTGTTCTGAGCAAGCTCACTGTTCTGGCCCTATAGGAAACACAGTAGAGTAGAAGTGTGCTCTTTTCTCTAAAGCAGAGTGTGTTCCTTGTAAGGTGAGCTAGCTTTTGTTTGCCAGTCCTAAATGGAGTTGAATCACATGCAGTTTCTGGTCCTACAAGCAAGGGTTGTTTTCTGGTAAGAAGAGTCACTATTGCGCTGCCATTGCCATACACAGGACAAATAGCACTGGCGTCTCTTCCCAGCAAGTACAGTGTATTGGACTGAAGAGGATCTACTGTTCTTGTCAGGTTCCTAAGCAGACTTGAACTAGATATGGCCGTGTGTGTAGGAAGCACAGTTTTTTTGTTCTGAGCAAGCTCACTTTTCAGAACACCTAGGAAACACAGTAGAGTAGAAGAGTGCTCTTTTCTCAAAAGCAGAGTGTGTTTCTTTTAAAGCGAGCTAGAGTTTGTTTCCCAGTCCTAAATGGAGTTCAATCACATGCAGATTCTGGTCCTACGAGCAAGAGTTGTTTTCTGGTAAGAAGAGTCACTATTGCGCTGCCATTGCCATACACAGGACAAATAGCACTGGCGTCTGTTCCCAGCAATTATAGTGTATTGACTGAAGAGGATCTACTGTTCTTGTCAGGTTCCTAAGCAGACTTGAACTAGATATGGCCGTGTGTGTAGGAAGCACAGTTCTTTTGTTCTGAGCAAGCTCACTGTTCGGACACCATAGGAAACACAGTAGAGTAGAAGAGTGCTCTTTTCTCAAAAGCAGAGTGTGTTTCTTGTAAGGCGAGCTCGCGTTTGTTTCCCAGTCCTAAATGCAGTTGAATCTCATGCAGTTTCTGGTCCTAAGAGCAAGAGTTGTTTTCTGGTAAGGAAAGTCAATATTGCGCTCCCCTTGCCATACATAGTGCAAATAGCTCTCACGTCTATTCCCAGCAAGTACAGTGTATCGGACTGAAGAGGAGCTACTGTTCTTGTCAGTTTCCTAAGCAGAGTTGAACTAGATAAGGGCCCGTGTGTGTAGGAAGCACAGTTCTTATGTTCTGAACAAGGTCACTGTTCTAGCCCTATTGGAAACACAGTAGAGTAGAAGAGTGCTCTTTTCTCAAAAGCAGAGTGTGTTTTTGTAAGGCGAGCTAGCGTTTGCTTCCTAGTCCTAAATGGAGTTGAATCACTTGCAGTTTCTGGTCCTACGAAAAAGAGCTGTTTTCTGGTAAGGAAAGTCACTATTGCGCTCCCATTGCCCAACACAAGGCAAATAGCACTCGCGTCTTTTCCCAGCAAGTACAGTGTATTGGACTGAATAGGAGCTACTGTTCTTGTCAGTTTCCTAAGCAGAGTTCAACTAGATATGGACCGTGCGTAGGAAGCACAGTTCTTATTTTCTGAGCATGCTCACTGTTCTGGCCCTATAGGAAACACAGTAGAGTAGAAGAGTGCTCTTTTCTCTGAAGCAGAGTGTGTTTCTTGTAAGGCGAGCTAGCGTTTGTTTCCTAGTCCTAAATGGAGTTGAGTCACATGCAGTTTTTTGTGCTACGAGCAAGAGTTGTTTTCTGGTAAGACAAGTCACTATTGTGCTCCAATTGCTATACACAGTGCAAATAGCACTCGCGTCTGTTCCCTGCAAGTACAGTGTATTGGAAGGAAGAGGAGCTATTGTTCTTGTCAGTTTCCTAAGCAGAGTTGAACTAGATATGGCCCATGTGTGTAGGAAGCACAGTTCTTTTGTTCTGAGCAAGCTCACTGTTCGGACCCCATAGGAAACACAGTAGAGTAGAAGAGTGCTCTTTTCTCAAAAGCAGTGTGTTTCATGAAAGGCGAGCTAGCATTTTTTTCCCAGTCCTAAATGGAGTTGAATCTCATGCAGTTTCTGGTCTTACGAGCAAGAGTTGTTTTCTGGTAAGGAAAGTCACTATTGAGCTCCCATTGACATACACAGTGCAAATAGCACTCGCGTCTGTTCCCAGCAAGTACAGTGTATCGGACTGAAGAGGAGCTACTGTTCTTGTCAGTTTCCTAAGCATAGTTGAACTAGATATGGCCCGTGTGTAGGAAGCACAGTACTTTTGTTCTGAGCAAGCTCACTGTTTTGGCCCTATAGGAAACACAGTAGAGTAGAAGTGTGCTCTTTTCTCTAAAGCAGAGTGTGTTCCTTGTAAGGTGAGCTAGCTTTTGTTTGCCAGTCCTCAATGGAGTTGAATCACATGCAGTTTCTGGTACTACAAGCAAGGGTTGTTTTCTGGTAAGAAGAGTCACTATTGCGCTGCCATTGCCATACACAGGACAAATAGCACTGGCGTCTCTTCCCAGCAAGTACAGTGTATTGGACTGAAGAGGATCTACTGTTCTTGTCAGGTTCCTAAGCAGACTTGAACTAGATATGGCCGTGTGTGTAGGAAGCACAGTTTTTTTGTTCTGAGCAAGCTCACTTTTCAGAACACCTAGGAAACACAGTAGAGTAGAAGAGTGCTCTTTTCTCAAAAGCAGAGTGTGTTTCTTTTAAAGCGAGCTAGAGTTTGTTTCCCAGTCCTAAATGGAGTTCAATCACATGCAGTTTCTGGTCCTACGAGCAAGAGTTGTTTTCTGGTAAGAAGAGTCACTATTGCGCTGCCATTGCCATACACAGGACAAATAGCACTGGCGTCTGTTCCCCGCAAGTACAGTGTATCGGACTGAAGAGGAGCTACTGTTCTTGTCTGTTTCCTAAGCAGAGTTGAACTAGATATGGCCCGTGTGTGTAGCAAGCACAGTTCTTTTGTTCTGAGCAAGCTCACTGTTCGGACCCCACAGGAAACACAGTAAAGTAGAAGAGTGCTCTATTCTCAAAAGCAGAGTGTGTTTCTTGTAAGGCGAGCTAGCATTTGTTTCCCAGTCCTAAATGGAGTTGAATCACATGCAGTTTCTGGTCCTACGAGCAAGAGTTTTTTTCTGGTAAGGAAAGTCACTATTGCGCTCCCAAGCCATACACAGTGCAAATAGCACTCGCGTCTGTTCCCAGCAAGTACAGTGTAATGGACTGAAGAGGAGCTACAGTTCTTGTCAGTTTTCTAAGCAGAGTTGAACTAGTTATGGCCCGTGTGTAGGAAGCACAGTTCTTTTGTTCTGAGAAAGCTCACTGTTCTGGCCCTATAGGAAACACAGTAGAGTAGAAGAGTGCTCTTTTCTCTAAAGCAGAGTGTGTTTCATGTAAGGCGAGCTAGCATTTGTTTCCCAGTCCTAAATGGAGTTGAATCTCATGCAGTTTCTGGTCTTACGAGCAAGAGTTGTTTTCTTGTAAGGAAAGTCACTATTGCGCTCCCATTGAAATACACAGGGCAAATAGCACTCGCGTCTGTTCCCAGCAAGTGCAGTGTATCGGACTGAAGAGGAGCTACTGTTCTTGTCAGTTTCCTAAGCAGAGTTGAACTAGATATGGCCCGTGTGTAGGAAGCACAGTTCTTTTGTTCTGAGCAAGCTCACTGTTCTGGCCCAATAGGAAACACAGTAGAGTAGAAGAGTGCTCTTTTCTCTAAAGCCGAGTGTGTTTCTTGTAAGGTGAGCTAGCTTTTGTTTCCCAGTCCTAAATGGAGTTGAATCACACGCAGTTTCTGGTCCTACAAGCAAGAGTTGTTTTCTGGTAAGAAGAGTCACTATTGCGCTGTCATTGCCATACACAAGACAAATAGCACTGGCATCTGTTCCCAGCAAGTACAGTGTATTGGACTGAAGAGGATCTACTGTTCTTGTCAGGTTCCTAAGCAGAATTGAACTAGATATGGCCGTGTGTGTAGGAAGCACAGTTCTTTTGTTCTGAGCAAGCTCAATGTTCAGACCCCATTGGAAACACAGTAGAGTACAAGAGTGCTCTTTTCTCAAAACCAGAGTGTGTTTCTTGTAAGTCGAGCTAGCGTTTGTTTCGCAGTCCTCAATGGAGTTGAGTCACATGAAGTTTTTTGTCCTACGAGCAAGAGTTGGTTTCTTGTAAGACGAGTCACTATTGTGCTCCAATGCCATACACAGTGCAAATAGCACTCGCATCTGTTCCCCGCAAGTACAGTGTATCGGACTGAAGAGGACCTACTGTTCTTGTCAGTTTCCTAAGCAGAGTTGAACTAGATATGGCCCATGTGTAGGAAGCACAGTTCTTTTGATCTGAGCAAGCTCACCATTCTGGCACTATAGGAAACACAGTAGAGTAGAAGAGTGCGCTTTTCTCTAAAGCAGAGTGTGTTTCTTGTAAGGTGAGCTAGCTTTTGTTTCCCAGTCCTAAATGTTGTTGAATCACAAGCAGTTTCTGATCCTATGAGCAAGAGTTGTTTTCTGGTATGAAGAGTCACTATTGTGCTGTTATTGCCATACACAGGACAAACAGCACTGGTGTCTGTTCCCAGCAATTACAGTGTACTGGACTGAAGAGGATCTACTGTCCTTGTCAGGTTCCTAAGCAGAATTGAACTAGATATGGCTGTGTAGGAAGCGCTGTTCTTTGTTCTGAGCAAGCTCACTGTTCTGGCCCTATAGGAAACACAGTAGAGTAGAAGAGTGCTCTTTACTCAAAAGCAGAGTGTCTTGTTGTAAGGCGAGCTAGCGTTTGTTTCCCAGTCCTAAATGGAGTTGAGCCACATGCAGTTTTTTGTCGTACGAGCAAGAGTTGTTTTCTGGTAAGACGAGTCACTATTGTGCTCCAATTGCCATACACAGTGCAAATAGCACTCGCGTCTGTTCCCCGCAAGTACAGTGTATTGGACGGAAGAGGAGATACTGTTCTTGTCGGTTTCCTAAGCAGAGTTGAACTAGATATGGCCCGTGTGTGTAGGAAGCACAGTTCTTTTGTTCTGAGCAAGCTCACTGTTCGGACCCCATAGGAAACACAGTAGAGTAGAAGAGTGCTCTTTTCTCAAAAGCAAAGTGTGTTTCTTGTAAGGCGAGCTAGCGTTTGTTTCCCAGTCCTAATTGGAGTGGAATCACATGCAGTTTCTGGTCCTACGAGCAAGAGTTGTTTTCTGGTAAGAAGAGTCACTATTGCACTGCCATTGCCATACACAGGACAAATAGCACTGGCGTCTGTTCCAAGCAAGTACAGTGTATTGGACTGAAGAGGATCTAGTGTTCTTGTCAGTTTCCTAAGCAGAGTTGAACTAGATATGGCCGTGTGTGTAGGAAGCACAGTTTTTTTGTTCTGAGCAAGCTCACTGTTTGGAACACATAGGAAACACAGTAGAGTAGAAGAGTGCTCTTTTCTCAAAAGCAGAGTGTGTTTCTTGTAAGGCGAGCTAGCGTTTGTTTCCCAGTCCTAAATGGAGTTGAGTCACATGCAGTTTTTTGTACTATGAGAAAAAGTTGTTTTCTGGTAAGACAAGTCACTATTGTTCTCCAATTGCCATACACAGTGCAAATAGCACTCGCGTCTGTTCCCCGCAAGTACAGTGTATTGGACGGAAGAGGAGCTACTGTTCTTGTCAGTTTCCTTAGCACAGTTGAACTAGATATGGCCGTGTGTGTAGGAAGCACAGTTCTTTTGTTCTGAGCAAGCTCAATGTTCGGACTCCATAGGAAACACAGTAGAGTAGAAGAGTGCTCTTTTCTCAAAAGCAGAGTGTATTTCATGTAAGGCGAGCTAGCATTTGTTTCCCAGTCCTAAATGGAGTTGAATCACATGCAGTTTCTGGTCTTACGAGCAAGAGTTGTTTTCTGGTAAGGAAAGTCACTATTGCACTCCCGTTGCCATACACAGTGCAAATAGCACTCGCGTCTGTTCCCAGCAAGTACAGTTTATCGGACTGAAGAGGAGCTACTGTTCTTGTCAGTTTCCTAAGCAGAGTTGAACTAGATATGGCCCGTGTGTAGGAAGCACAGTTCTTTTGTTCTGAGCAAGCTCACTGTTCTGGCCCTATAGGAAACACAGTAGAGTAGAAGAGTGCTCTTTTCTCTAAAGCAGACGGGGGTTTCTTGTAAGGTGAGCTAGCTTTTGTTTCCCAGTCCTAAAGGGAGTTGAATCACATGCAGTTTCTGGTCCTACGAGCAAGAGTTGTTTTCTGGTAAGAAGAGTCACTATTGCGCTGCAACTGCCATACACAGGACAAATAGCACTGGCGTCTGTTCCCAGCATGTACAGTGTATTGGACTGAAGAGGATCTACTGTTCTTGTCAGGTTCCTAAGCAGAATTGAACTAGATATGGCCGTGTGTGTAGGAAGCACAGTTCTTTTGTTCTGAGCAGCTCACTGTTCGAACCCCATAGGAAACACTGTAGAGTAGAAGAGTTCTCTTTTCTCAAAAGCAGAGTGTGTTTCTTGTAAGGCGAGCTTGCATTTGTTTCCCAGTCCTAAAAGGAGTTGAGTCACATGCAGTGTTTTGTCCTACGAGCAAGAGGTGTTTTCTGCTAAGACGAGTCACTATTGTGCTCCAATTGCCATACACAGTGCAAATAGCACTCGCGTCTGTTCCCCGCAAGTACAGTGTATCGGACTGAAGAGGAGCTACTGTTCTTGTCAGTTACCTAAGCAGAGTTGAACGAGATATGGCCCGTGTGTAGGAAGCACAGTTCTTTTGTTCTGAGCAAGCTCACTGTTCTGGCCCTATAGGA
>NW_026736273.1:0-76899 GCF_949786415.1 Peromyscus eremicus | reverse complement strand
TCCTAAGAGGAGTTGAACTAGATATGGCCGTGTGTAGGAAGCACAGTTCTTTTGTTCTGAGAAAGCACATTGTGCGGACACCATAGGAAACACAGTAGAGTAGATGAGGGCTCTTTTCTCAAAATTAGATTGTGTTTCTTGAAAGGCAAGCTAGTATTTGCTTCCCAGTTAGAAATGGAATTGAATCCCATGTAGTTTCTGGTCCTACGAGCAAGAGTTTTTTTCTGGTAAGAAGAGTCACTATTGTGCTCCCATTGCCATACACAGTGCAAATAGCACTGGCATCTGTTCCCAGCAAGTACAGTGTATTGGACTGAAGAGCAGCGACTGTTCGTGTCAGTTTTCTAAGCAGAGTTGAACTAGATATGGCCCGTGTGTGTAGGAAGCACAGTTCTTTTGTTCTGAGCAAGCTCACTCTTCGGACACCATAGGAAACACAGTAGAATAGATGAGTGCTCTTTTCTCAAAAGCAGAGTATGTTTCTTGTAAGGTGAGCTAGCGTTTGTTTCCCAGTCCTAAATGGAGTTGAATCACATGCAGTTCCTGGTCCTACGAGCAAGAGTTGTTTTCTGCTAAGAAGAGTCACTATTGCGCTCCAATTGTCATACGCAGTGCAAATAGCACTGGCGTCTGTTCCCAGCAAGTACAGTGTATTGGACTGAAGAGGAGCTACTGTTCTTGTCAGTTTCCTAAGCAGATTCAACTAGATATGACCCGTGTGTGTAGGAATCACAGTTCTTTTGTTTTGAGCAAGCTCACTGTTTGGACCCCATAGGAAACACAGTAGAGTAGATGTGTGCCCTATTCTAAAAAGCAGAGCGTGTTTCTTGTAAGGCGAGCTAGCATTTGTTTTCTAGTCCTAAATGGAGTTGAATCACACGCAGTTTCTGAAACTACGAGCAAGAGTTTTTCTGGCAATAAGAGTCACTATTGCGCTCCCATTGTCATACACAGGGCAAATAGCACTGTCGTCTGTTCCCAGCATGTACAGTGTATTGGACTGAAGAGGAGCTACTGTTCTTGTCAGGTTCCTAAGCAGAGTTGAACTAGATATGGCCCATGTGTGTAGGAAGCACAGTTCTTTTGTACTCAGCAAGGTCACTGTTCTGGCGCTATAGGAAACACAATAGAGTAGTAGAGTGCTGTTTTCTCAAAAGCAGAGTGTGTTTCTTGTAAGGCGAGCTAGCGTTTGTTTCCAAGTACTAAATGGAGTTGAATCACATGCAGTTTTTAGTCCTACACGCAAGAGTTGTTTTCTGTTAAGGAAAGTCACTATTGCGCTCCCATTGTCAGACACAGGGCAAATAGCACTGTCGTCTGTTCCTAGCAAGTACAGTGTATTGGGCTGAATAGGAGCTACTATTCTTGTCATTTCCCTAAGCAGAGTTGAATTAGATATGGCGCGAGTGTGTAGGAAGCACAGTTCTTTTGTTCTAAGCAAGCTCACTATTTTGGCCCTATAGAAAACACAGGTGAGTAGAATAGTGCTTATTTTTCAAAAGCAGAGTGTATTTCTTGTAAGGAGAGCTAGCGTTTGTTTCCCAGTCCTAAATGGAGTTGAATCACATGCAGTTTCAGGTCCTACGAGCAAGAGTTGTTTTCTGGTAAGGAAAGTCACTATTGGCTTCCATTGCCATACACAGTGCAAATAGCACTCACGTCTGTTCCCAGCAAGTACAGTGTATTGGACTGAAGAGAAGCTACTGTTCTTGTCAATTTCCTAAGCAGAGTTGAACTAGATATGACCCCTGTGTGTAGGAAGCACAAATCTTTTGTTTTGGGCAAGCTCACTGTTTGGACCCCATAGGAAACACAGTAGAGAAGATGTGTGCCCTATTCTCAAATCAGAGCGTGTTTCTTGTAAGGCGAGCTAGCGTTTGTTTCCCAGTCCTAAGTGGATTGAATCAAATGCAGTTTCTGGTCCTAAGAGCAAGAGTTGTTTTCTGGCAAGAAGAGTCACTATTGTGCCCCCTTGCCATACACAGTGCAAATAGCACTCGCGTCTGTTCCCAGTAAGTACAGTGTATTGGACTGAAGAGGAGCTACTGTTCTCGTCAGTTTCCTAAGCAGAGTTGGACTAGATATGGCCCGTGTGTAGGAAGCACAGTTCTTTTGTTCTGAGCAAGCTCACTGTTCGAACCCCATAGGAAACACAGTAGAGTAGAAGAGTGCTCTTTTCTCAAAAGCAGAGTGTGTTTCTTGTAAGGTGAGCTAGCGTTTTTTTTCCCTGTCCTAAATGGAGTTGAATCACATGCAGTTTAAGGTCCTATGAACAAGAGCTGTTTTCTGGTAAGGAAAGTCACTATTGCGCTCCCATTGCAATATACAGTGCAAACAGCCGTTGCGTCTGTTCCGAGCAAGTACAGTGTATTGGAATGAAGAGGAGCTACTGTTCTTGTCAGTTTCCTAAGCAGAGTTGAACTAGATATGACCCGTGTGTGTAGGAAGCACAGTTTTTTTTGTTCTGAGCAAGCACACTGTTTGGACCCCATAGGAAATACAGTAGAGTAGATGTGTGCCCTATTCTCAAAAGCAGAGTGTGTTTCTTGTAAGAGGAGCTAGCGTTTGTTTCCCAATCCTAAATGGAGTTGAGTCACATGCAGTTTCGGGTCCTATGAGCTAGAGTTGTTTTCTGGTAAGAAGAGTCACTATTGTGCTCCCATTGTCATACACAGGGCAAATAGCACTGGCTTCTGTTCCCAGCAAGTACAGTGTATTGGACTGAAGAGGATCTACTGTTCTTGTCAATTTCCTAAGCAGAATTGAAGTAGATATGGCCCGTGTGTGTAGGAAGCAAAGTTCTTTTGTTCTGAGCAAGCTCACTGTTCTGTTCCGATAGAAAACACAGTAGAGTGGAAGAGTGCTCTTTTCTCAAAAGCAGAGTGTGTTTCTTGTAAGGCGAGCTAGCGTTTGTTTCCTAGTCCTAAATGGAGTTGAATCACATGCAGTTTCTGGTCCTAAGAGCAAGAGTTGTTTTCTGATAAGAAGAGTCACTATTGTGCTCGCTTTGCCATACACAGTGCAAATAGCACTCGCGTCTGTTCCCAGCAAGTAGAGTGTATTGGACGGAAGAAAGGATACTGTTCTTGTCAGTTTCCTAAGCAGAGTTGAACTAGATATGGCACGTGTGTGTAGTAAGCACAGTCCTTTTGTTCTGAGCAAGCTCACTGTTTGAACCCCATAGGAAACACAGTAGAGTAGAAGAGTGCTCTTTTCTCAAAAGCAGAGTGTGTTTCTTGTAAGGCGAGCTAGCATTTGTTACCCAGTCCTAAATGGAGTTGAAATACACATGCAGTTTCTGGTCTTACGAGCAAGAGTTGTTTTCTGGTTAGAAGAGTCACTATTGCGCTCCCTTTGCCATACACAATGCAAATAGCACTCGCGTCTGGTCCCAACAAGTACAGTGTATTGGACTGAAGAGGAGCTACTGTTCTTGTCAGTTTCCTAAGCAGAATTGAACTAGATATGGCCCATGTGTGTAGGAAGCACAGTTCTTTTGTTCTGAGAAAGCTCACTGTTCTGGCCCTGTAGGAAACACGGTAGTGTAGAAGAGTGCTGTTTTCTCAAAAGCAGAGTGTGTTTCTTGTAAGGCGAGCTAGCGTTTGTTTCAGAGTCAGAAATGGAGTTGAATCACATGCAGTTTTTGGTCCTACGAGCAAGAGTTGTTTTCTGGTAAGAAGAGTCACTATTGCGATCCCATTGTCATACACAGGGCAAATAGCACTGGCGTCTGTTCCCAGCATGTACAGTGTATTGGACTGAAGAGGATCTACTGTTCTTGTCAGTTTCCTAAACAGAATTGAACTAGATATGGCCGTATGTGTTGGAAGCACAGTTCTTTTGTTCTGAGCAAACTCACTATTCTGGCCCTATAGGAAACACAGTAGAGTAGAAGAGTGCTCTTTTCTCAAAAGCATAGTGTGTTTCTTGAAAGGCGAGCTAGTGTTTGTTTCCCAGTTCTAAATGGAGTTGAATCACATGCAGTTTCTGGTCCTACAAGCAAGAGTTGTTTTCTGGTAAGGAAAGTCACTATTGCACTCCCATTGCCATACACAGTGGAAATAGCACTCGCGTCTTTTCCTAGCAAGTACAGTGTATTGGACTGAAGCGGAGCTACTGTTCTTGTCAGTTTCCTAAGCAGAGTTGAACTAGATATGGCCCGTGTGTGTAGGAAGCACAGTTCTTTTGTTCTGAGCAAGCTCACTGTTCGGACCACATAGGAAATACAGTAGAGTAGAAGAGTGCTCTTTTCTCAAAAGCAGAGTGTGTTTCTTGTAAGGCGAGCTAGTGTTTGTTTCCCAGTCAGAAATGGAGTTGAATCCCTTGCAGTTTCTGGTCCTACGAACAAGAGGTGTTTTCTGATAAGAAGAGTCACTATTGCGCTCCCATTGTCATACAGAGGACAAATAGCACTGGCGTCTGTTCCCTGCATGTACAGTGTATTGGACTGAAGTGGAGCTACTGTTCTTTTCAGTTTCCTAAGCAGAGTTGAATTAGATATGGCCCGTGTGTGGAGGAAGCACAGTTCTGTTGTTCTGAGCAAGCTCACTGTTCGGACCCAATAGGATACACAGTAGAGTAGAAGAGTGCTCTTTTCTCAAAAGCAGAGTGTGTTTCTTGTAAGGCGAGCTAGCGTTTGTTTTCCAGTCCTAAATGGAGTTGAATCACATGCAGTTTCTTGCCCTACGAGCAAGAGTTGTTTTCTGGTAAGAAGAGTCACTATTGTGCTCCCATTGTCATACACAGGGCAAATAGCACTGGCGTCTGTTCCCAGCATGTACAGTGTATTGGACTGAAGAGGATCTACTGTTCTTGTCAGTTTCCTAAGCAGAATTGAACGAGATATGGCCGTATTTGTAGGAAGCACAGTTCTTTTGTTCTGAGCAAACTCACTGTTCTGGCCCTATAGGAAAAAAGTAGAGTAGAAGTGTGCTCTTTTCTCAAAAGCAGAGTGTGTTTCTTGTAAGGCGAGCTAGCGTTTGTTTCCCAGTCTTAAATGGAGTTGAATCACATGCAGTTTTTGGTCCTATGAGCAAAAGTTGTTTTCTGGTAAGGAAAGTCACTCTTGCACTCCCATTGCCATACCCAGTGCAAATAGCATTCGCGTCTGTTGCCAGCAAGTACATTGTATTGGACTGAAGCGGAGCTACTGTTCTTGTCAGTTTTCTAAGCAGAGTTGAACTAGATATGGCCCCTGTGTGTAGGAAGCACTGTTCTTTTGTTCTGAGCAAGCTCACTGTTCGGACCCCCTAGGAAAAACAGTAGAGTAGAAGAGTGCTCTTTTCTCAAAAGCAGAGTGTGTTTCTTGTAAGGCGAGCTAGTGTTTGTTTCCCATTCCTAAATGGAGTTGAATCACATGCTGTTTTAGGTCCTACGAGCAAGAGTTGTTTTCTGGTAAGGAAAGTCACTATTGTGCTCCCAATGCCATACACAGTGCAAATAGCACTCGCATCTGTGCCCAGCAAGTACAGTGTATTGGACTGAAGTGGAGCTACTGTTCTTCTCAGTTTCCTAAGCATAATTGAACTAGATATGGCCCCTGTGTGTAGGAAGCACAGTTCTTTTGTTCTGAGAAAGCTCAAATTTCGGACCACATAGGAAACACAATAGAGTAGAAGAGTGCTCTTTTCTCAAAAGCAGAGTATGTTTCTTGTAAGGCAAGCTAGCGTTTGTTTCCCAATCCTAAATGGAGTTGAATCACATGCAGTATCTGGTCCTACGAGCAAGAGTTGTTTTCTGGAAAGAAGAGTCACTACTGCGCTCCCATTGTCATCCACAGGGCAAATCACACTGGCATCTGTTCCCAGCATGTACAGTGGATTGGACTGAAGAGGATCTACTGTTCTTGTCAGTTTCCTAAGCAGAGTTGAACTAGATATGGACCGTGTGTGTAGGAAGCACAGTTCTTTTGTTCTGAGAATGCTCACTTTTCCGGCCCTATAGGAAACACATTAGAGTAGAAGAGTGCTCCTTTCTCAATCCAGAGTGTGTTTCTTGTAAGTCGAGCTATCGTTTGTTTCCCAGTCGTAAATAGAGTTGAATCCCATGCAGTTTCTGGTCCTATCAGCAAGAGTTGTTTTCTGATGAGAAGAGTCACTATTGCGCTCCTATTGCCATACACAGTACAAATAGCACTCGCGTCTGTTACCAGCTAGGACAGTGTATTGGACTGTGGAGGAGCTACCGTTCTTGTCAGTTTCCTAAGCAGAGTTGAACTAGATATGGCCCGTGTGTGTAGGAAGCACAGTTCTTTTGTTCTGAGCAAGCTCACTGTTCGGACCCCATAGGAAACACAGTAGAGTAGAAGAGTGCTATTTTCTCAAAAGCAGAGTGTGTTTCTTGTAAGGCAAGCTAGCGTTTCTTTCCCAGTACTAAATGGAGTTGAATCACATCCATTTTGGTCCTACGAGCAAGAGTTTTTTTCTCGTAAGGAAAGTCACTATTGTGCTCCCATTGTCATACACAGTGCAAATAGCACTCACGTCTGTTCCCAGCAAGTACAGTGTATTGGACTGAAGAGGATCTACTTTTCTTGTCAGTTTCCTAAGCTGAATTGAACTAGATATGGCCGTATTTGTAGGAATTACAGTTCTTTTGTTCTGAGCAAACTCTCTGTTCTGGCCCTATAGGAAACACAGTAGAGTAGAAGAGTGCTCTTTTCTCAAAAGCAGAGTGTGTTTCTTGTAAAGCGAGCTAGCATTTGTTTCCCAGTCCGAAATGGAGTTGAATCACATGCAGTTTCTTGTACTATGAGCAAGAGTTGTTTTCTGGTAAGAATAGTCACTATTGTGCTCCCATTGTCATTCACAGGGCAAATAACACTGGCGTCTGTTCCCAGCATGTACACTGTATTGGACTGAAGAGGATCTACTGTTCTTTTCAGTTTCCTAAGCATAATTGAACTAGATATGGCCGTATTTGTATGAAGCACAGTTCTTTTGTTCTGAGCAAGCTCACTGTTCTGGCCCAATAAGAAACACAGTAGAGTAGAAGAGTGCTCTTTTCTCAAAAGCAGAGTGTGTTTCTTGTAAGGCAAGCTAGCGTTTCTTTCCCAGTCCTAAATGGAGTTGAATCACATGCAGTTTTTGGTCCTATGAGCAAGAGTTGTTTTTTGGTAAGGAAAGTCACTCTTGCGCTCCCATTGCCATACACAGTGCAAATAGCACTTGCGTCTATTCCCAGCAAGTACAGTGTATTGGACCGAAGCGGAGCTACTGTTCTTGTCAGTTTGATAGGCAGAGTTGAACTAGATATGGCCCCTGTGTCTAGGAAGCACTGTTCTTTTGTTCTGAGCAAGCTCACTGTTCTGGCACCATTGGAAACACAGTAGAGTAGAAGAGTGCTCTTTTCTCAAAAGCAGAGTGTGTTTCTTGTAAGGCAAGCTAGCGTTTGTTTTCCATTCCTAAATGGAGTTGAATCACATGCAGTTTTTGGTCCTACGAGCAAGAGTTGTTTTCTGGTAAGGAAAGTCACTATTGCGCTCCCAATGCCATACACAGTGCAAATAGCACTCGCGTCTGTTCCCAGCAAGTACAGTGTATTGGACTGAAGAGGATCTACTGTTCTTTTCAGTTTCCTAAGCAGAATTGAACTAGATATGGCCGTATTTGTAGGAAGCACAGTTCTTTTGTTCTGAGCAAACACACTGTTCGCACCCCATAGGAAACACAGTAGAGTAGAAGATTGCTCTTTTCTCAAAAGCAGAGTGTGTTTCTTGTAAGGCGAGCTAGCGTTTGTTTCCCAGTCCTAAATGGAGTTGAATCACATGCAGTTTCTGGTCCTACGAGCAAGAGTTGTTTTCTGGTAAGAAGAGTAACTATTGTGCTCCCATTGACATACACAGTACAAATAGCACTCGTGTCTGTTTCCAGGAATTACAGTGTATTGGACTGAAGAGGAGCTACTGTTCTTGTCAGTTTCCTAAGCAGAGTTGAACTAGATATGGCCCGTGTGTGTAGGAAGCACAGTTCTTTTCTTCTGAGCAAGCTCACTCTTCAAACCACATAGGAAACACAGTAGAGTAGAAGAGTGCTCTTTTCTGAAAAGCATAGTGTGTTTCTTGTAAGGCGAGCTAGCGTTTTTTTCCCAATCCTAAATGGAGTTCAAATACACATGCAGTTTTTGGTCCTACGAGCAAGAGTTGTTTTCTGGTTAAAAGAGTCACTATTGCGCTCCCTTTGCCATACAGAGTGCAAATAGCCCTGGCATCTGTTCCGAGCAAGTACAGTGTATTGGACTGAAGAAGAGCTACTGTTCTTGTCAGTTTCCTAAGCAGAGTTGAACTAGATATGGCCCGTGTGTAGGAAGCACAGTTCTTTTGTTCTGAGCAAGCTCACTGTTCTGGCACTACAGGAAACACAGTAGAGTAGACGAGTGCTCTTTTCTCAAAAGCAGAATGTGTTTCTTGTAAGGCGAGCTAGCGTTTGTTTCCCAGTCCTAAATGGAGTTGAATCACATGGAGTTTCAGGTCCTACGAGCAAGAGTTGTTTTCTGGTAAGAAGAGTCACTATTGCGCTCCCATTGCCATACACAGTGCAAATCGCACTGGTGTCTGTTCCCAGCAAGTACAGTGTATTGGAATGAAGAGGAGCTACTGTTCTCGTCAGTTTCCTAAGCAGAGTTGAACTAGATATGGCCCGTGTGTATAGGAAGCACAGTTCTTTTGTTCTGAGCAAGCTCACTGTTCTGGCATTATAGGAAACACAGTAGAGGAGAAGAGTGCTCTTTTCTCAAAAGCAGAGTGTTTTTCTTGTAAGGCGAGCTAACGTTTGTTTACCAGTTCTAAATGGAGTTGAATCCCATGCAGTTTCTGGTCCTACAACCAAGAGTTGTTTTCTGGTAAGAAGAGTCACTATTGCACTCCCATTGTCATACACAGGGCAAATAGCACTGGAGTCTGTTCCCAGCATGTACCGTGTATTGGACTGAAGAGGATCTACTGTTCTTGTCAGTTTCCTAAGCAGAGTTGAACTAGATATGGCCCGTGTGTGTAGGAAGCACATTTCTTTTGTTGTGAGCAAGCTCTCTGTTTTGGCCCTACAGGAAACACAGTAGAGTAAAAGAGTGCTCTTTTCTCAAAAGCAGAGTGTGTTTCTTGTAAGGAGAGCTAGTGTTTGGTTCCCAGTCCTAAATGGAGTTGAATCACATGCAGTTTCTGGTCCTACGAGCAAGAGTTGTTTTCTGGTAAGAAGAGTCACTATTGTGCTCCCATATTCATACACAGTGCAAATAGCACTGGCGTCTGTTCCCAGCAAGTACAGTGTATTGGACTGAAGAGGAGCTACTGTTCTTGTCAGTTTCCTAAGCAGAGTAGAACTAGATATGGTCCGTGTGTGTAGGAAGCACAGTTCTTTTGTTCTGGGCAAGCTAACTGTTCGGATCCCATAGGAAACACAGTAGAGTAGAAGAGTGCTCTTTTCTCAAAAGCAGAGTGTATTTCTTGTAAGGCGAGCTAGCGTTTTTTTCCCAGTCCTAAGTGGAGTTGAATCATATGCAGTTTCTGGTCCTAAGAGCAAGAGATGTTTTCTGGTAAGAAGAGTCACTACTGTGCTCCCATTGCTGTACACAGTTTAAAAAGCACTCGCGTCTCTTCCCAGCAAGTACATTGTATTGGACTGAAGAGGAGCTACTGTTCTCGTCAGTTTCCTAAGCAGAGTTGAACTAGATATGGCCCGTGTGTGTAGGAAGCACAGTACTTTTGTTCTGAGCAAGCTCACTGTTCTGGCCCTATAGTAAACACAGTAGAGTAGAAAAGTGATCTTTTCTCAAAAGCAGAGTGTGTTTCTTGAAAGGTGAGCTAGCGTTTGCTTCCCACTCCTAAATGGAGTTGAAATACACATGTAGTTTCTGGTCCTACGAGCAAGAGTTTTTTTCTGGTAAGAAGAGTACATTTTGCGTTCCATTTGCCATACACAGTGCAAATAGCACTCGCGCCTGTTCTCAGCAAGTACAGTGTATTGGACTGAAGAGAGGCTACTGTTCTTTTCAGTTTCCTAACCAGAATTGAACTAAATATGGCCCGTGTGTGTAGGAAGCACCTTTCTTTTGTTCTGAGCAAGCTCAAAGTTCTGGCCCTATAGGAAACACAGTAGAGTAGAAGAGTGCTCTTTTCTCAAAAGCAGAGTGTGTTTCTTGTAAGGCTAGCTAGCGTTTGTTTCCCAGTACTAAATGGAGGTGAATCAAATGCAGTATTTGGTCCTACGAGCAAGAGTTGTTTTCTGGTAAGAAGAGTCACTATTGCGCTCCCATTGCCATACACGGTACAAATAGCCCTCGCGTCTGTTCCCAACAAGTACAGTGTATTGGACTAAAGAGGAGCTACTGTTCTTGTCAGTTTTCTAAGGAGAGTTGAACTAGATATGGCCCGTGTGTGTAGGAAGCACAGTTCTTTTGTTCTGAGCAAGCTCACTGTTCGAACCCCAGAGGAAACACAGTAGAGCAGAAGAGTGCTCTTTTCTCAAAAGCAGATTGTGTTTCTTGTAAGGCGAGCTAGCGTTTGTTTCCCAGTACTAAATGGAGTTGAATCACATGCAGTTTCTGGTCCTACCAGCAAGAGTTGTTTTCTGGTAAGGAAAGTCACTATTGCGCTCCCATTGCCATACACAGTGCAAATAGCACTCGCGTCTGTTCCCAGCAAGTACAGTGTATTGGACTGAAGAGGAGCTTCTGTTCTTGTCAGTTTCCTAAGCAGAGTTGAACTAGATATGGCCAGTGTGTGTAGGAAGCACAGTTCTTTTGTTCTGAGCAAGCTCACTGTTCGAACCCCAGAGGAAACACAGTAGAGCAGAAGAGTGCTCTTTTCTCAAAAGCAGAGTGTGTTTCTTGTAAGGCGAGCTAGCGTTTGTTTCCCAGTACTAAATGGAGTTGAATCACATGCAGTTTCTGGTCCTACCAGCAAGAGTTGTTTTCTGGTAAGGAAAGTCACTATTGCGCTCCCATTGCCATACACAGTGCAAATAGCACTCGCGTCTGTTCCCAGCAAATACAGTGTATTGGACTGAAGCGGAGCTACTCTTCTTGTCAGTTTCCTAAGCAGAGTTGACCTAGATATGGCCCCTGTGTGTAGGAAGCACAGTTCTTTTGTTCTGAGCAAGCTCAATGTTCGGACCCCATGGGAAACACAGTAGAGTAGAAGAGTGCTCTTTTCTCAAAAGCAGAGTGTGTTTCTTGTAATGCGAGCTAGCGTTTGTTTCCCAGTCCTAAATGGAGTTCAATCACATCCAGTTTTTGGTCCTACGAGCAAGAGTTGATTTCTGGTAAGGAAAGCCACTATTGCACTCCCATTGCCATACACAGTGCAAGTAGCACTCTCGTCTGTTCCCAGGAAGTACAGTGTATTGGACTGAAGAGGAGCTTCTGTTCTTGTCAGTTTCCTAAGCAGAGTTGAACTAGATATGGCCAGTGTGTGTAGGAAGCACAGTTCTTTTGTTCTGAGCAAGCTCAATGTTCGGACCCCATATGAACCACAGTAGAATAGAAGACTGCTCTTTTCTCAAAAGAAGTGTGTGTTTCTTGTAAGGCGAGCTAGCGTTTGTTTCAGAGTCAGAAATGGAGTTGAATCACATGCAGTTTTTGGTCCTACGAGCAAGAGTTGTTTTCTGGTAAGAAGAGTCACTATTGCGATCCCATTGTCATACACAGGGCAAATAGCACTGGCGTCTGTTCCCAGCATGTACAGTGTATTGGACTGAAGAGGATCTACTGTTCTTGTTAGTTTCCTAAACAGAATTGAACTAGATATGGCCGTATTTGTTGGAAGCACAGTTCTTTTGTTCTGAGCAAACTCACTATTCTGGCCCTATAGGAAACACAGTAGAGTAGAAGAGTGCTCTTTTCTCAAAAGCATAGTGTGTTTCTTGAAAGGCGAGCTAGTGTTTGTTTCCCAGTTCTAAATGGAGTTGAATCACATGCAGTTTCTGGTCCTACAAGCAAGAGTTGTTTTCTGGTAAGGAAAGTCACTATTGCACTCCCATTGCCATACACAGTGCAAATAGCACTCGCGTCTGTTCCCAGCAAGTACAGTGTATTGGACTGAAGAGGAGCTACTGTTCTTGTCAGTTTCCTAAGCAGAGTTGAACTAGATATTGCCCCTGAGTGTAGGAAGCACAGTTCTTTTGTTCTGAGCAAGCTCACTGTTCAGACCCCATAGGAAACACAGTTGAGTAGAAGAGTGCTCTTTTCTCAAAAGCAGAATGTGTTTCTTGTAAAGCGAGCTAGCATTTGTTTCCCAGTCCTAAATGGAGTTGAATTACATGCAGTTTCTTGTCCTACGAGCAAGAGTTGTTTTCTGGCAAGAAGAGTCACTATTGTGCTCCCATTGTCATTCACAGGGCAAATAACACTGGAGTCTGTTCCCAGCATGTACACTGTATTGGACTGAAGAGGATCTACTGTTCTTTTCAGTTTACTAAGCCTAATTGAACTAGATATGGCCGCATTTGTATGAAGCACAGTTCTTTTGTTCTGAGCAAGCTCACTGTTCTGGCCCTATAGGAAACACAGTAGAGTAGAAGAGTGCTCTTTTCTCAAAAGCAGAGTGTGTTTCTTGTAAGGCGAGCTAGCGTTTGTTTCCCAGTCCTAAATGGAATGAATCACATGCAGTTTTTGGTCCTATGAGCAAGAGTTGTTTTCTGGTAAGGAAAGTCACTCTTGCATTCCCATTGCCATACACAGTGCAAAGAGCACTCGCGTCTGTTCCCAGCAAGTGCAGTGTATTGGACTGAAGCAGAGCTACTGTTCTTGTCAGATTCCTAAGCAGAGTTGAACTAGATATGGCCCCTGTGTGTAGGAAGCACAGTTCTTTTGTTCTGAGCAAGCTCACTGTTTGGACCACATAGGAAATACAGTAGAGTAGAAGAGTGCTCTGTTCTCAAAAGCAGAGTGTGTTTCTTTAAGTCGAGCTAGTATTTGTTTCCCAGTCAGAAATGGAGTTGAATCCCATGCAGTTTCTGGTCCTATGAGCCAGAGGTGTTTTCTGATAAGAGTCACTATTGCGCTCCCATTGTCATACAGAGGACAAATAGCACTGGCGTCTGTTCTCTGCACGTACAGTGTATTGGACTGAAGTGGAGCTACTGTTCTTGTCAGTTTCCTAAGCAGAGTTGAACTAGATATGGCCCGTGTGTGGAGGAAGCACCGTTCTGTTGTTCTGAGCAAGCTGACTGTTCGGACCCCATAGGATACACAGTAGAGTAGAAGAGTGCTCTTTTCTCAAAAGCAGAGTGTGTTTCTTGTAAGGCGAGCTAGCGTTTGTTTCCCAGTCCTAAATGGAGTTGAATCACATGCAGTTTTTGGTCCTATGAGCAAGAGTTGTTTTGTGGTAAGGAAAGTCATTATTGCGCTCACATTGCCATACACAGTGCAAATAGCACTGGCGTCTGTTCCCAGCAAGTACAGTGTATTGGACTGAAGCGGAGCTACTGTTCTTGTCAGTTTCCTAAGCAGAGTTGAACTAGATATTGCCCCTGTGTGTAGGAAGCACAGTTCTTTTGTTCTGACCAAGCTCACAGTTCAGACCCCATAGGAAACACAGTAGAGTAGAAGAGTGCTCTTTTCTCAAAAGCAGAGTGTGTTTCTTGTAAAGGGAGCTAGCATTTGTTTCCCAGTCCTAAATGGAGTTGAATCACATGCAGTTTCTTGTCCTAAGAGCAAGAGTTGTTTTCTGGTAAGAAGAGTCACTATTGTGCTCCCATTGTCATTCACAGGGCAAATAACACTGGCGTCTGTTCCCAGCATGTACACTGTATTGGACTGAAGAGGATCTACTGTTCTTATCAGTTTCCTAAGCATAATTGAACTAGATATGACCGTATTTGTATGAAGCACAGTTCTTTAGTTCTGAGCAAGCTCACTGTTCTGGCCCTATAGGAATCACAGTAGAGTAGAAGAGTGCTCTTTTCTCAAAAGCAGAGTGTGTTTCTTGTAAGGCGAGCTAGCATTTGTTTCCCAGTCCTAAATGGAGTTGAATCACATACAGTTTTTGGTCCTACCAGCAAGAGTTGTTTTCTGGTAAGGAAAGTCACTCTTGCGCTCCCATTGCCATACACAGTGTAAATAGCACTCGCGTCTTTTCCAGCAAGTACAATGTATTGGACTGAAGCGGAGCTACTGTTCTTGTCAGTTTCCTAAGTAGAGATGAACTAGATATGACCCGTGTGTGTAGGAAGCACAGTTCTTTTGTTCTGAGCAAGCTCACTGTTCAGACCCCATAGGAAACACTGCAGAGTAGAAGAGTGCTCTTTTCTCAAAAGCAGAGTGTGTTTCTTGTAAGGCGAGCTAGCATTTGTTTCCCAGTCCTAAATGGAGTTGAATCACATGCAGTTTATTGTCCTACGAGCAAGAGTTGTTTTCTGGCAAGAAGAGTCACTATTGTGCTCCCATTGTCATTCACAGGGCAAATAACACTGGAGTCTGTTCCCAGCATGTACACTGTATTGGACTGAAGAGGATCTACTGTTATTTTCAGTTTCCTAAGCATAATTGAACTAGATATGGCCATATTTGTATGAAGCACAGTTCTTTTGTTCTGAGCAAGCTCACTGTTCTGGCCCTATAGGAAACACAGTAGAGTAGAAGAGTGCTCTTTTCTCAAAAGCAGAGTGTGTTTCTTGCAAGGCAAGCTAGCGTTTGTTTCCCAGTCCTAAATGGAGTTGAATCACATACAGTTTTTGGTCCTATGAGCAAGAGTTGTTTTCTGGTAAGGAAAGTCACTCTTTCGCTCCCATTGCCATACACAGTGGAAATAGCACTCGCGTCTTTTCCCAGCAAGTACAGTGTATTGGACTGAAGCGGAGCTACTGTTCTTGTCAGTTTCCTAAGCAGAGTTGAACTAGATATGGCTCCTGTGTGTAGGAAGAACAGTTCTTTTGTTCTGAGCAAGCTCACTGTTCGGACCACATAGGAAATACAGTAGAGTAGAAGAGTGCTCTTTTCTCAAAAGCAGAGTGTGTTTCTTGTAAGGCGAGCTAGTGTTTGTTTCCCAGTCAGAAATGGAGTTGAATCCCATGCAGTTTCTGGTCCTACGAGCAAGAGGTGTTTTCTGATAAGAAGAGTCACTATTGCGCTCCCATTGTCATACAGAGGACAAATAGCACTGGCGTCTGTTCCCTGCATGTACAGTGTATTGGACTGAAGTGGAGCTACTGTTCTTTTCAGTTTCCTAAGCAGAGTTGAACTAGATATGGCCCGTGTGTGGAGGAAGCACAGTTCTGTTGTTCTGAGCAAGCTCACTGTTCGGACCCAATAGGATACACAGTAGAGTAGAAGAGTGCTCTTTTCTCAAAAGCAGAGTGTGTTTCTTGTAAGGCGAGCTAGCGTTTGTTTTCCAGTCCTAAATGGAGTTGAATCACATGCAGTTTCTTGCCCTACGAGCAAGAGTTGTTTTCTGGTAAGAAGAGTCACTATTGTGCTCCCATTGTCATACACAGGGCAAATAGCACTGGCGTCTGTTCCCAGCATGTACAGTGTATTGGACTGAAGAGGATCTACTGTTCTTGTCAGTTTCCTAAGCAGAATTGAACGAGATATGGCCGTATTTGTAGGAAGCACAGTTCTTTTGTTCTGAGCAAACTCACTGTTCTGGCCCTATAGGAAAAAAGTAGAGTAGAAGTGTGCTCTTTTCTCAAAAGCAGAGTGTGTTTCTTGTAAGGCGAGCTAGCGTTTGTTTCCCAGTCTTAAATGGAGTTGAATCACATGCAGTTTTTGGTCCTATGAGCAAAAGTTGTTTTCTGGTAAGGAAAGTCACTCTTGCACTCCCATTGCCATACACAGTGCAAATAGCACTCGCGTCTGTTGCCAGCAAGTACATTGTATTGGACTGAAGCGGAGCTACTGTTCTTGTCAGTTTTCTAAGCAGAGTTGAACTAGATATGGCCCCTGTGTGTAGGAAGCACTGTTCTTTTGTTCTGAGCAAGCTCACTGTTCAGACCCCCTAGGAAACACAGTAGAGTAGAAGAGTGCTCTTTTCTCAAAAGCAGAGTGTGTTTCTTGTAAGGCGAGCTAGTGTTTGTTTCCCATTCCTAAATGGAGTTGAATCACATGCTGTTTTAGGTCCTACGAGCAAGAGTTGTTTTCTGGTAAGGAAAGTCACTATTGTGCTCCCAATGGCATACACAGTGCAAATAGCACTCGCATCTGTGCCCAGCAAGTACAGTGTATTGGACTGAAGCGGAGCTACTGTTCTTCTCAGTTTCCTAAGCATAATTGAACTAGATATGGCCCCTGTGTGTAGGAAGCACAGTTCTTTTGTTCTGAGAAAGCTCAAATTTCAGACCACATAGGAAACACAGTAGAGTAGAAGAGTGCTCTTTTCTCAAAAGCAGATTGTGTTTCTTGTAAGGCGAGCTAGCGTTTGTTTCCCAGTACTAAATGGAGTTGAATCACATGCAGTTTCTGGTCCTACCAGCAAGAGTTGTTTTCTGGTAAGGAAAGTCACTATTGCGCTCCCATTGCCATACACAGTGCAAATAGCACTCGCGTCTGTTCCCAGCAAGTACAGTGTATTGGACTGAAGAGGAGCTTCTGTTCTTGTCAGTTTCCTAAGCAGAGTTGAACTAGATATGGCCAGTGTGTGTAGGAAGCACAGTTCTTTTGTTCTGAGCAAGCTCACTGTTCGAACCCCAGAGGAAACACAGTAGAGCAGAAGAGTGCTCTTTTCTCAAAAGCAGAGTGTGTTTCTTGTAAGGCGAGCTAGCGTTTGTTTCCCAGTACTAAATGGAGTTGAATCACATGCAGTTTCTGGTCCTACCAGCAAGAGTTGTTTTCTGGTAAGGAAAGTCACTATTGCGCTCCCATTGCCATACACAGTGCAAATAGCACTCGCGTCTGTTCCCAGCAAATACAGTGTATTCGACTGAAGCGGAGCTACTCTTCTTGTCAGTTTCCTAAGCAGAGTTGACCTAGATATGGCCCCTGTGTGTAGGAAGCACAGTTCTTTTGTTCTGAGCAAGCTCAATGTTCGGACCCCATGGGAAACACAGTAGAGTAGAAGAGTGCTCTTTTCTCAAAAGCAGAGTGTGTTTCTTGTAATGCGAGCTAGCGTTTGTTTCCCAGTCCTAAATGGAGTTCAATCACATCCAGTTTTTGGTCCTACGAGCAAGAGTTGATTTCTGGTAAGGAAAGCCACTATTGCACTCCCATTGCCATACACAGTGCAAGTAGCACTCGCGTCTGTTCCCAGGAAGTACAGTGTATTGGACTGAAGAGGAGCTTCTGTTCTTGTCAGTTTCCTAAGCAGAGTTGAACTAGATATGGCCAGTGTGTGTAGGAAGCACAGTTCTTTTGTTCTGAGCAAGCTCAATGTTCGGACCCCATATGAACCACAGTAGAATAGAAGACTGCTCTTTTCTCAAAAGAAGTGTGTGTTTCTTGTAAGGCGAGCTAGCGTTTGTTTCAGAGTCAGAAATGGAGTTGAATCACATGCAGTTTTTGGTCCTACGAGCAAGAGTTGTTTTCTGGTAAGAAGAGTCACTATTGCGATCCCATTGTCATACACAGGGCAAATAGCACTGGCGTCTGTTCCCAGCATGTACAGTGTATTGGACTGAAGAGGATCTACTGTTCTTGTTAGTTTCCTAAACAGAATTGAACTAGATATGGCCGTATTTGTTGGAAGCACAGTTCTTTTGTTCTGAGCAAACTCACTATTCTGGCCCTATAGGAAACACAGTAGAGTAGAAGAGTGCTCTTTTCTCAAAAGCATAGTGTGTTTCTTGAAAGGCGAGCTAGTGTTTGTTTCCCAGTTCTAAATGGAGTTGAATCACATGCAGTTTCTGGTCCTACAAGCAAGAGTTGTTTTCTGGTAAGGAAAGTCACTATTGCACTCCCATTGCCATACACAGTGCAAATAGCACTCGCGTCTGTTCCCAGCAAGTACAGTGTATTGGACTGAAGAGGAGCTACTGTTCTTGTCAGTTTCCTAAGCAGAGTTGAACTAGATATTGCCCCTGAGTGTAGGAAGCACAGTTCTTTTGTTCTGAGCAAGCTCACTGTTCAGACCCCATAGGAAACACAGTTGAGTAGAAGAGTGCTCTTTTCTCAAAAGCAGAATGTGTTTCTTGTAAAGCGAGCTAGCATTTGTTTCCCAGTCCTAAATGGAGTTGAATCACATGCAGTTTCTTGTCCTACGAGCAAGAGTTGTTTTCTGGCAAGAAGAGTCACTATTGTGCTCCCATTGTCATTCACAGGGCAAATAACACTGGAGTCTGTTCCCAGCATGTACACTGTATTGGACTGAAGAGGATCTACTGTTCTTTTCAGTTTACTAAGCCTAATTGAACTAGATATGGCCGCATTTGTATGAAGCACAGTTCTTTTGTTCTGAGCAAGCTCACTGTTCTGGCCCTATAGGAAACACAGTAGAGTAGAAGAGTGCTCTTTTCTCAAAAGCAGAGTGTGTTTCTTGTAAGGCGAGCTAGCGTTTGTTTCCCAGTCCTAAATGGAATGAATCACATGCAGTTTTTGGTCCTATGAGCAAGAGTTGTTTTCTGGTAAGGAAAGTCACTCTTGCATTCCCATTGCCATACACAGTGCAAAGAGCACTCGCGTCTGTTCCCAGCAAGTACAGTGTATTGGACTGAAGCAGAGCTACTGTTCTTGTCAGATTCCTAAGCAGAGTTGAACTAGATATGGCCCCTGTGTGTAGGAAGCACAGTTCTTTTGTTCTGAGCAAGCTCACTGTTTGGACCACATAGGAAATACAGTAGAGTAGAAGAGTGCTCTGTTCTCAAAAGCAGAGTGTGTTTCTTTAAGTCGAGCTAGTATTTGTTTCCCAGTCAGAAATGGAGTTGAATCCCATGCAGTTTCTGGTCCTATGAGCCAGAGGTGTTTTCTGATAAGAAGAGTCACTATTGCGCTCCCATTGTCATACAGAGGACAAATAGCACTGGCGTCTGTTCTCTGCACGTACAGTGTATTGGACTGAAGTGGAGCTACTGTTCTTGTCAGTTTCCTAAGCAGAGTTGAACTAGATATGGCCCGTGTGTGGAGGAAGCACCGTTCTGTTGTTCTGAGCAAGCTGACTGTTCGGACCCCATAGGATACACAGTAGAGTAGAAGAGTGCTCTTTTCTCAAAAGCAGAGTGTGTTTCTTGTAAGGCGAGCTAGCGTTTGTTTCCCAGTCCTAAATGGAGTTGAATCACATGCAGTTTTTGGTCCTATGAGCAAGAGTTGTTTTGTGGTAAGGAAAGTCATTATTGCGCTCACATTGCCATACACAGTGCAAATAGCACTGGCGTCTGTTCCCAGCAAGTACAGTGTATTGGACTGAAGCGGAGCTACTGTTCTTGTCAGTTTCCTAAGCAGAGTTGAACTAGATATTGCCCCTGTGTGTAGGAAGCACAGTTCTTTTGTTCTGACCAAGCTCACAGTTCAGACCCCATAGGAAACACAGTAGAGTAGAAGAGTGCTCTTTTCTCAAAAGCAGAGTGTGTTTCTTGTAAAGGGAGCTAGCATTTGTTTCCCAGTCCTAAATGGAGTTGAATCACATGCAGTTTCTTGTCCTAAGAGCAAGAGTTGTTTTCTGGTAAGAAGAGTCACTATTGTGCTCCCATTGTCATTCACAGGGCAAATAACACTGGCGTCTGTTCCCAGCATGTACACTGTATTGGACTGAAGAGGATCTACTGTTCTTATCAGTTTCCTAAGCATAATTGAACTAGATATGGCCGTATTTGTATGAAGCACAGTTCTTTAGTTCTGAGCAAGCTCACTGTTCTGGCCCTATAGGAATCACAGTAGAGTAGAAGAGTGCTCTTTTCTCAAAAGCAGAGTGTGTTTCTTGTAAGGCGAGCTAGCATTTGTTTCCCAGTCCTAAATGGAGTTGAATCACATACAGTTTTTGGTCCTACCAGCAAGAGTTGTTTTCTGGTAAGGAAAGTCACTCTTGCGCTCCCATTGCCATACACAGTGTAAATAGCACTCGCGTCTTTTCCAGCAAGTACAATGTATTGGACTGAAGCGGAGCTACTGTTCTTGTCAGTTTCCTAAGTAGAGATGAACTAGATATGACCCGTGTGTGTAGGAAGCACAGTTCTTTTGTTCTGAGCAAGCTCACTGTTCAGACCCCATAGGAAACACTGCAGAGTAGAAGAGTGCTCTTTTCTCAAAAGCAGAGTGTGTTTCTTGTAAGGCGAGCTAGCATTTGTTTCCCAGTCCTAAATGGAGTTGAATCACATGCAGTTTATTGTCCTACGAGCAAGAGTTGTTTTCTGGCAAGAAGAGTCACTATTGTGCTCCCATTGTCATTCACAGGGCAAATAACACTGGAGTCTGTTCCCAGCATGTACACTGTATTGGACTGAAGAGGATCTACTGTTATTTTCAGTTTCCTAAGCATAATTGAACTAGATATGGCCATATTTGTATGAAGCACAGTTCTTTTGTTCTGAGCAAGCTCACTGTTCTGGCCCTATAGGAAACACAGTAGAGTAGAAGAGTGCTCTTTTCTCAAAAGCAGAGTGTGTTTCTTGCAAGGCAAGCTAGCGTTTGTTTCCCAGTCCTAAATGGAGTTGAATCACATACAGTTTTTGGTCCTATGAGCAAGAGTTGTTTTCTGGTAAGGAAAGTCACTCTTTCGCTCCCATTGCCATACACAGTGGAAATAGCACTCGCGTCTTTTCCCAGCAAGTACAGTGTATTGGACTGAAGCGGAGCTACTGTTCTTGTCAGTTTCCTAAGCAGAGTTGAACTAGATATGGCTCCTGTGTGTAGGAAGAACAGTTCTTTTGTTCTGAGCAAGCTCACTGTTCGGACCACATAGGAAATACAGTAGAGTAGAAGAGTGCTCTTTTCTCAAAAGCAGAGTGTGTTTCTTGTAAGGCGAGCTAGTGTTTGTTTCCCAGTCAGAAATGGAGTTGAATCCCATGCAGTTTCTGGTCCTACGAGCAAGAGGTGTTTTCTGATAAGAAGAGTCACTATTGCGCTCCCATTGTCATACAGAGGACAAATAGCACTGGCGTCTGTTCCCTGCATGTACAGTGTATTGGACTGAAGTGGAGCTACTGTTCTTTTCAGTTTCCTAAGCAGAGTTGAACTAGATATGGCCCGTGTGTGGAGGAAGCACAGTTCTGTTGTTCTGAGCAAGCTCACTGTTCGGACCCAATAGGATACACAGTAGAGTAGAAGAGTGCTCTTTTCTCAAAAGCAGAGTGTGTTTCTTGTAAGGCGAGCTAGCGTTTGTTTTCCAGTCCTAAATGGAGTTGAATCACATGCAGTTTCTTGCCCTACGAGCAAGAGTTGTTTTCTGGTAAGAAGAGTCACTATTGTGCTCCCATTGTCATACACAGGGCAAATAGCACTGGCGTCTGTTCCCAGCATGTACAGTGTATTGGACTGAAGAGGATCTACTGTTCTTGTCAGTTTCCTAAGCAGAATTGAACGAGATATGGCCGTATTTGTAGGAAGCACAGTTCTTTTGTTCTGAGCAAACTCACTGTTCTGGCCCTATAGGAAAAAAGTAGAGTAGAAGTGTGCTCTTTTCTCAAAAGCAGAGTGTGTTTCTTGTAAGGCGAGCTAGCGTTTGTTTCCCAGTCTTAAATGGAGTTGAATCACATGCAGTTTTTGGTCCTATGAGCAAAAGTTGTTTTCTGGTAAGGAAAGTCACTCTTGCACTCCCATTGCCATACACAGTGCAAATAGCACTCGCGTCTGTTGCCAGCAAGTACATTGTATTGGACTGAAGCGGAGCTACTGTTCTTGTCAGTTTTCTAAGCAGAGTTGAACTAGATATGGCCCCTGTGTGTAGGAAGCACTGTTCTTTTGTTCTGAGCAAGCTCACTGTTCAGACCCCCTAGGAAACACAGTAGAGTAGAAGAGTGCTCTTTTCTCAAAAGCAGAGTGTGTTTCTTGTAAGGCGAGCTAGTGTTTGTTTCCCATTCCTAAATGGAGTTGAATCACATGCTGTTTTAGGTCCTACGAGCAAGAGTTGTTTTCTGGTAAGGAAAGTCACTATTGTGCTCCCAATGGCATACACAGTGCAAATAGCACTCGCATCTGTGCCCAGCAAGTACAGTGTATTGGACTGAAGCGGAGCTACTGTTCTTCTCAGTTTCCTAAGCATAATTGAACTAGATATGGCCCCTGTGTGTAGGAAGCACAGTTCTTTTGTTCTGAGAAAGCTCAAATTTCAGACCACATAGGAAACACAGTAGAGTAGAAGAGTGCTCTTTTCTCAAAAGCAGAGTATGTTTCTTGTAAGGCGAGCTAGCGTTTGTTTCCCAATCCTAAATGGAGTTGAATCACATGCAGTATCTGGTCCTACGAGCAAGAGTTGTTTTCTGGAAAGAAGAGTCAGTACTGCGCTCCCATTGTCATCCACAGGGCAAATCACACTGGCATCTGTTCCCAGCATGTACAGTGGATTGGACTGAAGAGGATCTACTGTTCTTGTCAGTTTCCTAAGCAGAGTTGAACTAGATATGGACCGTGTGTGTAGGAAGCACAGTTCTTTTGTTCTGAGAATGCTCACTTTTCCGGCCCTATAGGAAACACATTAGAGTAGAAGAGTGCTCCTTTCTCAATCCAGAGTGTGTTTCTTGTAAGTCGAGCTATCGTTTGTTTCCCAGTCGTAAATAGAGTTGAATCCCATGCAGTTTCTGGTCCTATCAGCAAGAGTTGTTTTCTGATGAGAAGAGTCACTATTGCGCTCCTATTGCCATACACAGTACAAATAGCACTCGCGTCTGTTACCAGCTAGGACAGTGTATTGGACTGTGGAGGAGCTACCGTTCTTGTCAGTTTCCTAAGCAGAGTTGAACTAGATATGGCCCGTGTGTGTAGGAAGCACAGTTCTTTTGTTCTGAGCAAGCTCACTGTTCGGACCCCATAGGAAACACAGTAGAGTAGAAGAGTGCTATTTTCTCAAAAGCAGAGTGTGTTTCTTGTAAGGCAAGCTAGCGTTTCTTTCCCATTACTAAATGGAGTTGAATCACATCCATTTTGGTCCTACGAGCAAGAGTTTTTTTCTCGTAAGGAAAGTCACTATTGTGCTCCCATTGTCATACACAGTGCAAATAGCACTCACGTCTGTTCCCAGCAAGTACAGTGTATTGGACTGAAGAGGATCTACTGTTCTTGTCAGTTTCCTAAGCTGAATTGAACTAGATATGGCCGTATTTGTAGGAATCACTGTTCTTTTGTTCTGAGCAAACTCTCTGTTCTGGCCCTATAGGAAACACAGTAGAGTAGAAGAGTGCTCTTTTCTCAAAAGCAGAGTGTGTTTCTTGTAAAGCGAGCTAGCATTTGTTTCCCAGTCCGAAATGGAGTTGACTCACATGCAGTATCTGGTCCTACGAGCAAGAGTTGTTTTCTGGAAAGAAGAGTCACTATTGTGCTCCCATTGTCATTCACAGGGCAAATAACACTGGCGTCTGTTCCCAGCATGTACACTGTATTGGACTGAAGAGGATCTACTGTTCTTTTCAGTTTCCTAAGCATAATTGAACTAGATATGGCCGTATTTGTATGAAGCACAGTTCTTTTGTTCTGAGCAAGCTCACTGTTCTGGCCCAATAAGAAACACAGTAGAGTAGAAGAGTGCTCTTTTCTCAAAAGCAGAGTGTGTTTCTTGTAAGGCGACCTAGCGTTTGTTTCCCAATCCTAAATGGAGTTTTATCACATGCAGTATCTGGTCCTACGAGCAAGAGTTGTTTTCTGGAAAGAAGAGTCACTACTGCGCTCCCATTGTCATCCACAGGGCAAATCACACTGGCATCTGTTCCCAGCATGTACAGTGGATTGGACTGAAGAGGATCTACTGTTCTTGTCAGTTTCCTAAGCAGAGTTGAACTAGATATGGACCGTGTGTGTAGGAAGCACAGTTCTTTTGTTCTGAGAATGCTCACTTTTCCGGCCCTATAGGAAACACATTAGAGTAGAAGAGTGCTCCTTTCTCAATCCAGAGTGTGTTTCTTGTAAGTCGAGCTATCGTTTGTTTCCCAGTCGTAAATAGAGTTGAATCCCATGCAGTTTCTGGTCCTATCAGCAAGAGTTGTTTTCTGATGAGAAGAGTCACTATTGCGCTCCTATTGCCATACACAGTACAAATAGCACTCGCGTCTGTTACCAGCTAGGACAGTGTATTGGACTGTGGAGGAGCTACCGTTCTTGTCAGTTTCCTAAGCAGAGTTGAACTAGATATGGCCCGTGTGTGTAGGAAGCACAGTTCTTTTGTTCTGAGCAAGCTCACTGTTCGAACCCCAGAGGAAACACAGTAGAGCAGAAGAGTGCTCTTTTCTCAAAAGCAGAGTGTGTTTCTTGTAAGGCGAGCTAGCGTTTGTTTCCCAGTACTAAATGGAGTTGAATCACATGCAATTTCTGGTCCTACCAGCAATAGTTGTTTTCTGGTAAGGAAAGTCACTATTGCGCTCCCTTTGCCATACACAGTTCAAATAGCACTCGCGTCTGTTCCCAGCAAATACAGTGTATTGGACTGAAGCGGAGCTACTCTTCTTGTCAGTTTCCTAAGCAGAGTTGACCTAGATATGGCCCCTGTGTGTAGGAAGCACAGTTCTTTTGTTCTGAGCAAGCTCATTGTTCGGACCCCATGGGAAACACAGTAGAGTAGAAGAGTGCTCTTTTCTCAAAAGCAGAGTGTGTTTCTTGTAATGCGAGCTAGCATTTGTTTCCCAGTCCTAAATGGAGTTCAATCACATCCAGTTTTTGGTCCTACGAGCAAGAGTTGATTTCTGGTAAGGAAAGCCACTATTGCACTCCCATTGCCATACACAGTGCAAGTAGCACTCGCGTCTGTTCCCAGCAAGTACACTGTATTGGACTGAAGAGGAGCTTCTGTTCTTGTCAGTTTCCTAAGCAGAGTTGAACTAGATATGGCCAGTGTTTGTAGGAAGCACAGTTCTTTTGTTCTGAGCAAGCTCAATGTTCGGACCCCATATGAACCACAGTAGAATAGAAGAGTGCTCTTTTCTCAAAAGAAGTGTGTGTTTCTTGTAAGGCGAGCTAGCGTTTGTTTCAGAGTCAGAAATGGAGTTGAATCACATGCAGTTTTTGGTCCTACGAGCAAGAGTTGTTTTCTGGTAAGAAGAGTCACTATTGCGATCCCATTGTCATACACAGGGCAAATAGCACTGGCGTCTGTTCCCAGCATGTACAGTGTATTGGACTGAAGAGGATCTACTGTTCTTGTCAGTTTCCTAAACAGAATTGAACTAGATATGGCCGTGTTTGTTGGAAGCACAGTTCTTTTGTTCTGAGCAAACTCACTATTCTGGCCCTATAGGAAACACAGTAGAGTAGAAGAGTGCTCTTTTCTCAAAAGCATAGTGTGTTTCTTGAAAGGCGAGCTAGTGTTTGTTTCCCAGTTCTAAATGGAGTTGAATCACATGCAGTTTCTGGTCCTACAAGCAAGAGTTGTTTTCTGGTAAGGAAAGTCACTATTGCACTCCCATTGCCATACACAGTGCAAATAGCACTCGCGTCTGTTCCCAGCAAGTACAGTGTATTGGACTGAAGAGGAGCTACTGTTCTTGTCAGTTTCCTAAGCAGAGTTGAACTAGATATTGCCCCTGAGTGTAGGAAGCACAGTTCTTTTGTTCTGAGCAAGCTCACTGTTCAGACCCCATAGGAAACACAGTTGAGTAGAAGAGTGCTCTTTTCTCAAAAGCAGAATGTGTTTCTTGTAAAGCGAGCTAGCATTTCTTTCCCAGTCCTAAATGGAGTTGAATCACATGCAGTTTCTTGTCCTACGAGCAGGAGTTGTTTTCTGGCAAGAAGAGTCACTATTGTGCTCCCATTGTCATTCACAGGGCAAATAACACTGGAGTCTGTTCCCAGCATGTACACTGTATTGGACTGAAGAGGATCTACTGTTCTTTTCAGTTTACTAAGCCTAATTGAACTAGATATGGCCGCATTTGTATGAAGCACAGTTCTTTTGTTCTGAGCAAGCTCACTGTTCTGGCCCTATAGGAAACACAGTAGAGTAGAAGAGTGCTCTTTTCTCAAAAGCAGAGTGTGTTTCTTGTAAGGCGAGCTAGCGTTTGTTTCCCAGTCCTAAATGGAATGAATCACATGCAGTTTTTGGTCCTATGAGCAAGAGTTGTTTTCTGGTAAGGAAAGTCACTCTTGCATTCCCATTGCCATACACAGTGCAAAGAGCACTCGCGTCTGTTCCCAGCAAGTACAGTGTATTGGACTGAAGCAGAGCTACTGTTCTTGTCAGATTCCTAAGCAGAGTTGAACTAGATATGGCCCCTGTGTGTAGGAAGCACAGTTCTTTTGTTCTGAGCAAGCTCACTGTTTGGACCACATAGGAAATACAGTAGAGTAGAAGAGTGCTCTGTTCTCAAAAGCAGAGTGTGTTTCTTTAAGTCGAGCTAGTATTTGTTTCCCAGTCAGAAATGGAGTTGAATCCCATGCAGTTTCTGGTCCTATGAGCCAGAGGTGTTTTCTGATAAGAAGAGTCACTATTGCGCTCCCATTGTCATACAGAGGACAAATAGCACTGGCGTCTGTTCTCTGCACGTACAGTGTATTGGACTGAAGTGGAGCTACTGTTCTTGTCAGTTTCCTAAGCAGAGTTGAACTAGATATGGCCCGTGTGTGGAGGAAGCACCGTTCTGTTGTTCTGAGCAAGCTGACTGTTCGGACCCCATAGGATACACAGTAGAGTAGAAGAGTGCTCTTTTCTCAAAAGCAGAGTGTGTTTCTTGTAAGGCGAGCTAGCGTTTGTTTCCCAGTCCTAAATGGAGTTGAATCACATGCAGTTTTTGGTCCTATGAGCAAGAGTTGTTTTGTGGTAAGGAAAGTCATTATTGCGCTCACATTGCCATACACAGTGCAAATAGCACTGGCGTCTGTTCCCAGCAAGTACAGTGTATTGGACTGAAGCGGAGCTACTGTTCTTGTCAGTTTCCTAAGCAGAGTTGAACTAGATATTGCCCCTGTGTGTAGGAAGCACAGTTCTTTTGTTCTGACCAAGCTCACAGTTCAGACCCCATAGGAAACACAGTAGAGTAGAAGAGTGCTCTTTTCTCAAAAGCAGAGTGTGTTTCTTGTAAAGGGAGCTAGCATTTGTTTCCCAGTCCTAAATGGAGTTGAATCACATGCAGTTTCTTGTCCTAAGAGCAAGAGTTGTTTTCTGGTAAGAAGAGTCACTATTGTGCTCCCATTTTCATTCACAGGGCAAATAACACTGGCGTCTGTTCCCAGCATGTACACTGTATTGGACTGAAGAGGATCTACTGTTCTTATCAGTTTCCTAAGCATAATTGAACTAGATATGGCCGTATTTGTATGAAGCACAGTTCTTTAGTTCTGAGCAAGCTCACTGTTCTGGCCCTATAGGAATCACAGTAGAGTAGAAGAGTGCTCTTTTCTCAAAAGCAGAGTGTGTTTCTTGTAAGGCGAGCTAGCATTTGTTTCCCAGTCCTAAATGGAGTTGAATCACATACAGTTTTTGGTCCTACCAGCAAGAGTTGTTTTCTGGTAAGGAAAGTCACTCTTGCGCTCCCCATTGCCATAAACAGTGCAAATAGCACTCGCGTCTTTTCCAGCAAGTACAATGTATTGGACTGAAGCGGAGCTACTGTTCTTGTCAGTTTCCTAAGTAGAGATGAACTAGATATGACCCGTGTGTGTAGGAAGCACAGTTCTTTTGTTCTGAGCAAGCTCACTGTTCAGACCCCATAGGAAACACTGCAGAGTAGAAGAGTGCACTTTTCTCAAAAGCAGAGTGTGTTTCTTGTAAGGCGAGCTAGCATTTGTTTCCCAGTCCTAAATGGAGTTGAATCACATGCAGTTTCTTGTCCTACGAGCAAGAGTTGTTTTCTGGCAAGAAGAGTCACTATTGTGCTCCCATTGTCATTCACAGGGCAAATAACACTGGAGTCTGTTCCCAGCATGTACACTGTATTGGACTGAAGAGGATCTACTGTTATTTTCAGTTTCCTAAGCATAATTGAACTAGATATGGCCATATTTGTATGAAGCACAGTTCTTTTGTTCTGAGCAAGCTCACTGTTCTGGCCCTATAGGAAACACAGTAGAGTAGAAGAGTGCTCTTTTCTCAAAAGCAGAGTGTGTTTCTTGCAAGGCAAGCTAGCGTTTGTTTCCCAGTCCTAAATGGAGTTGAATCACATACAGTTTTTGGTCCTATGAGCAAGAGTTGTTTTCTGGTAAGGAAAGTCACTCTTTCGCTCCCATTGCCATACACAGTGGAAATAGCACTCGCGTCTTTTCCCAGCAAGTACAGTGTATTGGACTGAAGCGGAGCTACTGTTCTTTTCAGTTTCCTAAGCAGAGTTGAACTAGATATGGCTCCTGTGTGTAGGAAGCACAGTTCTTTTGTTCTGAGCAAGCTCACTGTTCGGACCACATAGGAAATACAGTAGAGTAGAAGAGTGCTCTTTTCTCAAAAGCAGAGTGTGTTTCTTGTAAGGCGAGCTAGTGTTTGTTTCCCAGTCAGAAATGGAGTTGAATCCCATGCAGTTTCTGGTCCTACGAGCAAGAGGTGTTTTCTGATAAGAAGAGTCACTATTGCGCTCCCATTGTCATACAGAGGACAAATAGCACTGGCGTCTGTTCCCTGCATGTACAGTGTATTGGACTGAAGTGGAGCTACTGTTCTTTTCAGTTTCCTAAGCAGAGTTGAACTAGATATGGCCCGTGTGTGGAGGAAGCACAGTTCTGTTGTTCTGAGCAAGCTCACTGTTCGGACCCAATAGGATACACAGTAGAGTAGAAGAGTGCTCATTTCTCAAAAGCAGAGTGTGTTTCTTGTAAGGCGAGCTAGCGTTTGTTTTCCAGTCCTAAATGGAGTTGAATCACATGCAGTTTCTTGCCCTACAAGCAAGAGTTGTTTTCTGGTAAGAAGAGTCACTATTGTGCTCCCATTGTCATACACAGGGCAAATAGCACTGGCGTCTGTTCCCAGCATGTACAGTGTATTGGACTGAAGAGGATCTACTGTTCTTGTCAGTTTCCTAAGCAGAATTGAACGAGATATGGCCGTATTTGTAGGAAGCACAGTTCTTTTGTTCTGAGCAAACTCACTGTTCTGGCCCTATAGGAAAAAAGTAGAGTAGAAGTGTGCTCTTTTCTCAAAAGCAGAGTGTGTTTCTTGTAAGGCGAGCTAGTGTTTGTTTCCCATTCCTAAATGGAGTTGAATAACATGCTGTTTTAGGTCCTACGAGCAAGAGTTGTTTTCTGGTAAGGAAAGTCACTATTGTGCTCCCAATGGCATACACAGTGCAAATAGCACTCGCATCTGTGCCCAGCAAGTACAGTGTATTGGACTGAAGCGGAGCTACTGTTCTTCTCAGTTTCCTAAGCATAATTGAACTAGATATGGCCCCTGTGTGTAGGAAGCACAGTTCTTTTGTTCTGAGAAAGCTCAAATTTCGGACCACATAGGAAACACAGTAGAGTAGAAGAGTGCTCTTTTCTCAAAAGCAGAGTATGTTTCTTGTAAGGCGAGCTAGCGTTTGTTTCCCAATCCTAAATGGAGTTTTATCACATGCAGTATCTGGTCCTACGAGCAAGAGTTGTTTTCTGGAAAGAAGAGTCACTACTGCGCTCCCATTGTCATCCACAGGGCAAATCACACTGGCATCTGTTCCCAGCATGTACAGTGGATTGGACTGAAGAGGATCTACTGTTCTTGTCAGTTTCCTAAGCAGAGTTGAACTAGATATGGACCGTGTGTGTAGGAAGCACAGTTCTTTTGTTCTGAGAATGCTCACTTTTCCGGCCCTATAGGAAACACATTAGAGTAGAAGAGTGCTCCTTTCTCAATCCAGAGTGTGTTTCTTGTAAGTCGAGCTATTGTTTGTTTCCCAGTCGTAAATAGAGTTGAATCCCATGCAGTTTCTGGTCCTATCAGCAAGAGTTGTTTTCTGATGAGAAGAGTCACTATTGCGCTCCTATTGCCATACACAGTACAAATAGCACTCGCGTCTGTTACCAGCTAGGACAGTGTATTGGACTGTGGAGGAGCTACCGTTCTTGTCAGTTTCCTAAGCAGAGTTGAACTAGATATGGCCCGTGTGTGTAGGAAGCACAGTTCTTTTGTTCTGAGCAAGCTCACTGTTCGGACCCCATAGGAAACACAGTAGAGTAGAAGAGTGCTATTTTCTCAAAAGCAGAGTGTGTTTTTGTAAGGCAAGCTAGCGTTTCTTTCCCATTACTAAATGGAGTTGAATCACATCCATTTTGGTCCTACGAGCAAGAGTTTTTTTCTGGTAAGGAAAGTCACTATTGTGCTCCCATTGTCATACACAGTGCAAATAGCACTCACGTCTGTTCCCAGCAAGTACAGTGTATTGGACTGAAGAGGATCTACTGTTCTTGTCAGTTTCCTAAGCTGAATTGAACTAGATATGGCCGTATTTGTAGGAATCACAGTTCTTTTGTTCTGAGCAAACTCTCTGTTCTGGCCCTATAGGAAACACAGTTGAGTAGATGAGTGCTCTTTTCTCAAAAGCAGAGTGTGTTTCTTGTAAAGCGAGCTAGCATTTGTTTCCCAGTCCGAAATGGAGTTGAATCACATGCAGTTTCTTGTACTATGAGCAAGAGTTGTTTTCTGGTAAGAATAGTCACTATTGTGCTCCCATTGTCATTCACAGGGCAAATAACACTGGCGTCTGTTCCCAGCATGTACACTGTATTGGACTGAAGAGGATCTACTGTTCTTTTCAGTTTCCTAAGCATAATTGAACTAGATATGGCCGTATTTGTATGAAGCACAGTTCTTTTGTTCTGAGCAAGCTCACTGTTCTGGCCCAATAAGAAACAGAGTAGAGTAGAAGAGTGCTCTTTTCTCAAAAGCAGAGTGTGTTTCTTGAAAGGCGAGCTAGCGTTTGTTTCCCAATCCTAAATGGAGTTGACTCACATGCAGTATCTGGTCCTACGAGCAAGAGTTGTTTTCTGGAAAGAAGAGTCACTACTGCGCTCCCATTGTCATCCACAGGGCAAATCACACTGGCATCTGTTCCCAGCATGTACAGTGGATTGGACTGAAGAGGATCTACTGTTCTTGTCAGTTTCCTAAGCAGAGTTGAACTAGATATGGACCGTGTGTGTAGGAAGCACAGTTCTTTTGTTCTGAGAATGCTCACTTTTCCGGCCCTATAGGAAACACATTAGAGTAGAAGAGTGCTCCTTTCTCAATCCAGAGTGTGTTTCTTGTAAGTCGAGCTATCGTTTGTTTCCCAGTCGTAAATAGAGTTGAATCCCATGCAGTTTCTGGTCCTATCAGCAAGAGTTGTTTTCTGATGAGAAGAGTCACTATTGCGCTCCTATTGCCATACACAGTACAAATAGCACTCGCGTCTGTTACCAGCTAGGACAGTGTATTGGACTGTGGAGGAGCTACCGTTCTTGTCAGTTTCCTAAGCAGAGTTGAACTAGATATGGCCCGTGTGTGTAGGAAGCACAGTTCTTTTGTTCTGAGCAAGCTCACTGTTCGGACCCCATAGGAAACACAGTAGAGTAGAAGAGTGCTATTTTCTCAAAAGCAGAGTGTGTTTCTTGTAAGGCAAGCTAGCGTTTCTTTCCCATTACTAAATGGAGTTGAATCACATCCATTTTGGTCCTACGAGCAAGAGTTTTTTTCTCGTAAGGAAAGTCACTATTGTGCTCCCATTGTCATACACAGTTCAAATAGCACTCACGTCTGTTCCCAGCAAGTACAGTGTATTGGACTGAAGAGGATCTACTGTTCTTGTCAGTTTCCTAAGCTGAATTGAACTAGATATGGCCATATTTGTAGGAATCACAGTTCTTTTGTTCTGAGCAAACTCTCTGTTCTGGCCCTATAGGAAACACAGTAGAGTAGAAGAGTGCTCTTTTCTCAAAAGCAGAGTGTGTTTCTTGTAAAGCGAGCTAGCATTTGTTTCCCAGTCCGAAATGGAGTTGAATCACATGCAGTTTCTTGTACTATGAGCAAGAGTTGTTTTCTGGTAAGAATAGTCACTATTGTGCTCCCATTGTCATTCACAGGGCAAATAACACTGGCGTCTGTTCCCAGCATGTACACTGTATTGGACTGAAGAGGATCTACTGTTCTTTTCAGTTTCCTAAGCATAATTGAACTAGATATGGCCGTATTTGTATGAAGCACAGTTCTTTTGTTCTGAGCAAGCTCACTGTTCTGGCCCAATAAGAAACACAGTAGAGTAGAAGAGTGCTCTTTTCTCAAAAGCAGAGTGTGTTTCTTGTAAGGCAAGCTAGCGTTTCTTTCCCAGTCCTAAATGGAGTTGAATCACATGCAGTTTTTGGTCCTATGAGCAAGAGTTGTTTTTTGGTAAGGAAAGTCACTCTTGCGCTCCCATTGCCATACACAGTGCAAATAGCACTTGCGTCTATTCCCAGCAAGTACAGTGTATTGGACCGAAGCAGAGCTACTGTTCTTGTCAGTTTGCTAGGCAGAGTTGAACTAGATATGGCCCCTGTGTGTAGGAAGCACTGTTCTTTTGTTCTGAGCAAGCTCACTGTTCTGGCACCATTGGAAACACAGTAGAGTAGAAGAGTGCTCTTTTCTCAAAAGCAGAGTGTGTTTCTTGTAAGGCAAGCTAGCGTTTGTTTTCCATTCCTAAATGGAGTTGAATCACATGCAGTTTTTGGTCCTACAAGCAAGAGTTGTTTTCTGGTAAGGAAAGTCACTATTGCGCTCCCAATGCCATACACAGTGCAAATAGCACTCGCGTCTGTTCCCAGCAAGTACAGTGTATTGGACTGAAGAGGATCTACTGTTCTTTTCAGTTTCCTAAGCAGAATTGAACTAGATATGGCCGTATTTGTAGGAAGCACAGTTCTTTTGTTCTGAGCAAACACACTGTTCGCACCCCATAGGAAACACAGTAGAGTAGAAGATTGCTCTTTTCTCAAAAGCAGAGTGTGTTTCTTGTAAGGCGAGCTAGCGTTTGTTTCCCAGTCCTAAATGGAGTTGAATCACATGCAGTTTCTGGTCCTACGAGCAAGAGTTGTTTTCTGGTAAGAAGAGTAACTATTGTGCTCCCATTGACATACACAGTACAAATAGCACTCGTGTCTGTTTCCAGGAATTACAGTGTATTGGACTGAAGAGGAGCTACTGTTCTTGTCAGTTTCCTAAGCAGAGTTGAACTAGATATGGCCCGTGTGTGTAGGAAGCACAGTTCTTTTCTTCTGAGCAAGCTCACTCTTCAAACCACATAGGAAACACAGTAGAGTAGAAGAGTGCTCTTTTCTGAAAAGCATAGTGTGTTTCTTGTAAGGCGAGCTAGCGTTTTTTTCCCAATCCTAAATGGAGTTCAAATACACATGCAGTTTTTGGTCCTACGAGCAAGAGTTGTTTTCTGGTTAAAAGAGTCACTATTGCGCTCCCTTTGCCATACAGAGTGCAAATAGCCCTGGCATCTGTTCCGAGCAAGTACAGTGTATTGGACTGAAGAAGAGCTACTGTTCTTGTCAGTTTCCTAAGCAGAGTTGAACTAGATATGGCCCGTGTGTAGGAAGCACAGTTCTTTTGTTCTGAGCAAGCTCACTGTTCTGGCACTACAGGAAACACAGTAGAGTAGACGAGTGCTCTTTTCTCAAAAGCAGAATGTGTTTCTTGTAAGGCGAGCTAGCGTTTGTTTCCCAGTCCTAAATGGAGTTGAATCACATGGAGTTTCTGGTCCTACGAGCAAGAGTTGTTTTCTGGTAAGAAGAGTCACTATTGCGCTCCCATTGCCATACACAGTGCAAATCGCACTGGTGTCTGTTCCCAGCAAGAACAGTGTATTGGAATGAAGAGGAGCTACTGTTCTCGTCAGTTTCCTAAGCAGAGTTGAACTAGATATGGCCCGTGTGTATAGGAAGCACAGTTCTTTTGTTCTGAGCAAGCTCACTGTTCTGGCATTATAGGAAACACAGTAGAGGAGAAGAGTGCTCTTTTCTCAAAAGCAGAGTGTTTTTCTTGTAAGGCGAGCTAACGTTTGTTTACCAGTTCTAAATGGAGTTGAATCCAATGCAGTTTCTGGTCCTACAACCAAGAGTTGTTTTCTGGTAAGAAGAGTCACTATTGCGCTCCCATTGTCATACACAGGGCAAATAGCACTGGCGTCTGTTCCTAGCATGTACCGTGTATTGGACTGAAGAGGATCTACTGTTCTTGTCAGTTTCCTAAGCAGAGTTGAACTAGATATGGCCCGTGTGTGTAGGAAGCACATTTCTTTTGTTCTGAGCAAGCTCTCTGTTTTGGCCCTACAGGAAACACAGTAGAGTAAAAGAGTGCTCTTTTCTCAAAAGCAGAGTGTGTTTCTTGTAAGGAGAGCTAGCGTTTGGTTCCCAGTCCTAAATGGAGTTGAATCACATGCAGTTTCTGGTCCTACGAGCAAGAGTTGTTTTCTGGTAAGAAGAGTCACTATTGTGCTCCCATATTCATACACAGTGCAAATAGCACTGGCGTCTGTTCCCAGCAAGTACAGTGTATTGGACTGAAGAGGAGCTACTGTTCTTGTCAGTTTCCTAAGCAGAGTAGAACTAGATATGGTCCGTGTGTGTAGGAAGCACAGTTCTTTTGTTCTGGGCAAGCTAACTGTTCGGATCCCATAGGAAACACAGTAGAGTAGAAGAGTGCTCTTTTCTCAAAAGCAGAGTGTATTTCTTGTAAGGCGAGCTAGCGTTTTTTTCCCAGTCCTAAGTGGAGTTGAATCATATGCAGTTTCTGGTCCTAAGAGCAAGAGATGTTTTCTGGTAAGAAGAGTCACTACTGTGCTCCCATTGCTGTACACAGTTTAAAAAGCACTCGCGTCTCTTCCCAGCAAGTACATTGTATTGGACTGAAGAGGAGCTACTGTTCTCGTCAGTTTCCTAAGCAGAGTTGAACTAGATATGGCCCGTGTGTGTAGGAAGCACAGTACTTTTGTTCTGAGCAAGCTCACTGTTCTGGCCCTATAGTAAATACAGTAGAGTAGAAAAGAGATCTTTTCTCAAAAGCAGAGTGTGTTTCTTGAAAGGTGAGCTAGCGTTTGCTTCCCACTCCTAAATGGAGTTGAAATACACATGCAGTTTCTGGTCCTACGAGCAAGAGTTTTTTTCTGGTAAGAAGAGTACATTTTGCGTTCCATTTGCCATACACAGTGCAAATAGCACTCGCGCCTGTTCTCAGCAAGTACAGTGTATTGGACTGAAGAGAGGCTACTGTTCTTTTCAGTTTCCTAACCAGAATTGAACTAAATATGGCCCGTGTGTGTAGGAAGCACCTTTCTTTTGTTCTGAGCAAGCTCAAAGTTCTGGCCCTATAGGAAACACAGTAGAGTAGAAGAGTGCTCTTTTCTCAAAAGCAGAGTGTGTTTCTTGTAAGGCTAGCTAGCGTTTGTTTCCCAGTACTAAATGGAGGTGAATCAAATGCAGTATTTGGTCCTACGAGCAAGAGTTGTTTTCTGGTAAGAAGAGTCACTATTGCGCTCCCATTGCCATACACGGTACAAATAGCCCTCGCGTCTGTTCCCAACAAGTACAGTGTATTGGACTAAAGAGGAGCTACTGTTCTTGTCAGTTTCCTAAGGAGAGTTGAACTAGATATGGCCCGTGTGTGTAGGAAGCACAGTTCTTTTGTTCTGAGCAAGCTCACTGTTCAAACCCCAGAGGAAACACAGTAGAGCAGAAGAGTGCTCTTTTCTCAAAAGCAGATTGTGTTTCTTGTAAGGCGAGCTAGCGTTTGTTTCCCAGTACTAAATGGAGTTGAATCACATGCAGTTTCTGGTCCTACCAGCAAGAGTTGTTTTCTGGTAAGGAAAGTCACTATTGCGCTCCCATTGCCATACACAGTGCAAATAGCACTCGCGTCTGTTCCCAGCAAGTACAGTGTATTGGACTGAAGAGGAGCTTCTGTTCTTGTCAGTTTCCTAAGCAGAGTTGAACTAGATATGGCCAGTGTGTGTAGGAAGCACAGTTCTTTTGTTCTGAGCAAGCTCACTGTTCGAACCCCAGAGGAAACACAGTAGAGCAGAAGAGTGCTCTTTTCTCAAAAGCAGAGTGTGTTTCTTGTAAGGCGAGCTAGCGTTTGTTTCCCAGTACTAAATGGAGTTGAATCACATGCAGTTTCTGGTCCTACCAGCAAGAGTTGTTTTCTGGTAAGGAAAGTCACTATTGCGCTCCCATTGCCATACACAGTGCAAATAGCACTCGCGTCTGTTCCCAGCAAGTACAGTGTATTGGACTGAAGAGGAGCTTCTGTTCTTGTCAGTTTCCTAAGCAGGTTGAACTAGATATGGCCAGTGTGTGTAGGAAGCACAGTTCTTTTGTTCTGAGCAAGCTCAATGTTCGGACCCCATATGAACCACAGTAGAATAGAAGACTGCTCTTTTCTCAAAAGAAGTGTGTGTTTCTTGTAAGGCGAGCTAGCGTTTGTTTCAGAGTCAGAAATGGAGTTGAATCACATGCAGTTTTTGGTCCTACGAGCAAGAGTTGTTTTCTGGTAAGAAGAGTCACTATTGCGATCCCATTGTCATACACAGGGCAAATAGCACTGGCGTCTGTTCCCAGCATGTACAGTGTATTGGACTGAAGAGGATCTACTGTTCTTGTCAGTTTCCTAAACAGAATTGAACTAGATATGGCCGTATTTGTTGGAAGCACAGTTCTTTTGTTCTGAGCAAACTCACTATTCTGGCCCTATAGGAAACACAGTAGAGTAGAAGAGTGCTCTTTTCTCAAAAGCATAGTGTGTTTCTTGAAAGGCAAGCTAGTGTTTGTTTCCCAGTTCTAAATGGAGTTGAATCACATGCAGTTTCTGGTCCTACAAGCAAGACTTGTTTTCTGGTAAGGAAAGTCACTATTGCACTCCCATTGCCATACACAGTGCAAATAGCACTCGCGTCTGTTCCCAGCAAGTACAGTGTATTGGACTGAAGAGGAGCTACTGTTCTTGTCAGTTTCCTAAGCAGAGTTGAAAGAGATATTGCCCCTGAGTGTAGGAAGCACAGTTCTTTTGTTCTGAGCAAGCTCACTGTTCAGACCCCATAGGAAACACAGTTGAGTAGAAGAGTGCTCTTTTCTCAAAAGCAGAATGTGTTTCTTGTAAAGCGAGCTAGCATTTGTTTCCCAGTCCTAAATGGAGTTGAATCACATGCAGTTTCTTGTCCTACGAGCAAGAGTTGTTTTCTGGCAAGAAGAGTCACTATTGTGCTCCCATTGTCATTCACAGGGCAAATAACACTGGAGTCTGTTCCCAGCATGTACACTGTATTGGACTGAAGAGGATCTACTGTTCTTTTCAGTTTACTAAGCCTAATTGAACTAGATATGGCCGCATTTGTATGAAGCACAGTTCTTTTGTTCTGAGCAAGCTCACTGTTCTGGCCCTATAGGAAACACAGTTGAGTAGAAGAGTGCTCTTTTCTCAAAAGCAGAGTGTGTTTCTTCTAAAGCGAGCTAGCATTTGTTTCCCAGTCCTAAATGGAGTTGAATCACATGCAGTTTCTTGTCCTACGAGCAGGAGTTGTTTTCTGGCAAGAAGAGTCACTATTGTGCTCCCATTGTCATTCACAGGGCAAATAACACTGGAGTCTGTTCCCAGCATGTACACTGTATTGGACTGAAGAGGATCTACTGTTCTTTTCAGTTTACTAAGCCTAATTGAACTAGATATGGCCGCATTTGTATGAAGCACAGTTCTTTTGTTCTGAGCAAGCTCACTGTTCTGGCCCTATAGGAAACACAGTAGAGTAGAAGAGTGCTCTTTTCTCAAAAGCAGAGTGTGTTTCTTGTAAGGCGAGCTAGCGTTTGTTTCCCAGTCCTAAATGGAATGAATCACATGCAGTTTTTGGTCCTATGAGCAAGAGTTGTTTTCTGGTAAGGAAAGTCACTCTTGCATTCCCATTGCCATACACAGTGCAAAGAGCACTCGCGTCTGTTCCCAGCAAGTACAGTGTATTGGACTGAAGCAGAGCTACTGTTCTTGTCAGATTCCTAAGCAGAGTTGAACTAGATATGGCCCCTGTGTGTAGGAAGCACAGTTCTTTTGTTCTGAGCAAGCTCACTGTTTGGACCACATAGGAAATACAGTAGAGTAGAAGAGTGCTCTGTTCTCAAAAGCAGAGTGTGTTTCTTTAAGTCGAGCTAGTATTTGTTTCCCAGTCAGAAATGGAGTTGAATCCCATGCAGTTTCTGGTCCTATGAGCCAGAGGTGTTTTCTGATAAGAAGAGTCACTATTGCGCTCCCATTGTCATACAGAGGACAAATAGCACTGGCGTCTGTTCTCTGCACGTACAGTGTATTGGACTGAAGTGGAGCTACTGTTCTTGTCAGTTTCCTAAGCAGAGTTGAACTAGATATGGCCCGTGTGTGGAGGAAGCACCGTTCTGTTGTTCTGAGCAAGCTGACTGTTCGGACCCCATAGGATACACAGTAGAGTAGAAGAGTGCTCTTTTCTCAAAAGCAGAGTGTGTTTCTTGTAAGGCGAGCTAGCGTTTGTTTCCCAGTCCTAAATGGAGTTGAATCACATGCAGTTTTTGGTCCTATGAGCAAGAGTTGTTTTGTGGTAAGGAAAGTCATTATTGCGCTCACATTGCCATACACAGTGCAAATAGCACTGGCGTCTGTTCCCAGCAAGTACAGTGTATTGGACTGAAGCGGAGCTACTGTTCTTGTCAGTTTCCTAAGCAGAGTTGAACTAGATATTGCCCCTGTGTGTAGGAAGCACAGTTCTTTTGTTCTGACCAAGCTCACAGTTCAGACCCCATAGGAAACACAGTAGAGTAGAAGAGTGCTCTTTTCTCAAAAGCAGAGTGTGTTTCTTGTAAAGGGAGCTAGCATTTGTTTCCCAGTCCTAAATGGAGTTGAATCACATGCAGTTTCTTGTCCTAAGAGCAAGAGTTGTTTTCTGGTAAGAAGAGTCACTATTGTGCTCCCATTGTCATTCACAGGGCAAATAACACTGGCGTCTGTTCCCAGCATGTACACTGTATTGGACTGAAGAGGATCTACTGTTCTTATCAGTTTCCTAAGCATAATTGAACTAGATATGGCCGTATTTGTATGAAGCACAGTTCTTTATTTCTGAGCAAGCTCACTGTTCTGGCCCTATAGGAAACACAGTAGAGTAGAAGAGTGCTCTTTTCTCAAAAGCAGAGTGTGTTTCTTGTAAGGCAAGCTAGCGTTTCTTTCCCAGTCCTAAATGGAGTTGAATCACATGCAGTTTTTGGTCCTATGAGCAAGAGTTGTTTTTTGGTAAGGAAAGTCACTCTTGCGCTCCCATTGCCATACACAGTGCAAATAGCACTTGCGTCTATTCCCAGCAAGTACAGTGTATTGGACCGAAGCGGAGCTACTGTTCTTGTCAGTTTCCTAAGTAGAGATGAACTAGATATGACCCGTGTGTGTAGGAAGCACAGTTCTTTTGTTCTGAGCAAGCTCACTGTTCAGACCCCATAGGAAACACTGCAGAGTAGAAGAGTGCACTTTTCTCAAAAGCAGAGTGTGTTTCTTGTAAGGCAAGCTAGCGTTTCTTTCCCAGTCCTAAATGGAGTTGAATCACATGCAGTTTTTGGTCCTATGAGCAAGAGTTGTTTTTTGGTAAGGAAAGTCACTCTTGCGCTCCCATTGCCATACACAGTGCAAATAGCACTTGCGTCTATTCCCAGCAAGTACAGTGTATTGGACCGAAGCGGAGCTACTGTTCTTGTCAGTTTGCTAGGCAGAGTTGAACTAGATATGGCCCCTGTGTGTAGGAAGCACTGTTCTTTTGTTCTGAGCAAGCTCACTCTTCGGGCACCATTGGAAACACAGTAGAGTAGAAGAGTGCTCTTTTCTCAAAAGCAGAGTGTGTTTCTTGGAAGGCAAGCTAGCGTTTGTTTTCCATTCCTAAATGGAGTTGAATCACATGCAGTTTTTGGTCCTACGAGCAAGAGTTGTTTTCTGGTAAGGAAAGTCACTATTGCGCTCCCAATGCCATACACAGTGCAAATAGCACTCGCGTCTGTTCCCAGCAAGTACAGTGTATTGGACTGAAGAGGATCTACTGTTCTTTTCAGTTTCCTAAGCAGAATTGAACTAGATATGGCCGTATTTGTAGGAAGCACAGTTCTTTTGTTCTGAGCAAACACACTGTTCGCACCCCATAGGAAACACAGTAGAGTAAAAGAGTGCTCTTTTCTCAAAAGCAGAGTATGTTTCTTGTAAGGCGAGCTAGCGTTTGTTTCCCAATCCTAAATGGAGTTGAATCACATGCAGTATCTGGTCCTACGAGCAAGAGTTGTTTTCTGGAAAGAAGAGTCACTACTGTGCTCCCAATGTCATCCACAGGGCAAATCACACTGGCATCTGTTCCCAGCATGTACAGTGGATTGGACTGAAGAGGATCTACTGTTCTTGTCAGTTTCCTAAGCAGAGTTGAACTAGGTATGGACCGTGTGTGTAGGAAGCACAGTTCTTTTGTTCTGAGAATGCTCACTTTTCCGGCCCTATAGGAAACACATTAGAGTAGAAGAGTGCTCCTTTCTCAATCCAGAGTGTGTTTCTTGTAAGTCGAGCTATCGTTTGTTTCCCAGTCGTAAATAGAGTTGAATCCCATGCAGTTTCTGGTCCTATCAGCAAGAGTTGTTTTCTGATGAGAAGAGTCACTATTGCGCTCCTATTGCCATACACAGTGCAAATAGCACTTGCGTCTATTCCCAGCAAGTACAGTGTATTGGACCGAAGCGGAGCTACTGTTCTTGTCAGTTTGCTAGGCAGAGTTGAACTAGATATGGCCCCTGTGTGTAGGAAGCACTGTTCTTTTGTTTTGAGCAAGCTCACTGTTCGGGCACCATTGGAAACACAGTAGAGTAGAAGAGTGCTCTTTTCTCAAAAGCAGAGTGTGTTTCTTGTAAGGCAAGCTAGCGTTTGTTTTCCATTCCTAAATGGAGTTGAATCACATGCAGTTTTTGGTCCCACGAGCAAGAGTTGTTTTCTGGTAAGGAAAGTCACTATTGCGCTCCCAATGCCATACACAGTGCAAATAGCACTCGCGTCTGTTCCCAGCAAGTACAGTGTATTGGACTGAAGAGGATCTACTGTTCTTGTCAGTTTCCTAAGCAGAATTGAACTAGATATGGCCGTATTTGTAGGAAGCACAGTTCTTTTGTTCTGAGCAAACACACTGTTCGCACCCCATAGGAAACACAGTAGAGTAGAAGATTGCTCTTTTCTCAAAAGCAGAGTGTGTTTCTTGTAAGGCGAGCTAGCATTTGTTTCCCAGTCCTAAATGGAGTTGAATCACATGCAGTTTCTGGTTCTACCAGCAAGAGTTGTTTTCTGGTAAGGAAAGTCACTGTTGCGCTGCCATTGCCATATACAGTGCAAATAGCACTCGCGTATGTTCCCAGCAAATACAGTGTATTGGACTGAAGTGGAGCTACTATTCTTGTCAGTTTCCTAAGCAGTGTTGAACTAGATATGGCCCGTGTGTGTAGGAAGCACAGTTCTTTTGTTCTGAGCAAGCTGACTGTTCGGACCCCATAGGAAACACAGTAGAGTAGAAGAGTGTTCTTTTCTCAAAAGCAGAGTGTGTTTCTTGTAAGGCGAGCTAGAGTTTGTTTCCCAGTCCTAAATGGAGTTGAATCACATGCAGTTTTTGGTCCTACGAGCAAGAGTTGTTTTCTGGTAAGGAAAGTCACTATTGCGCTCCCTTTGCCATACACAGTGCAAATAGCACTCGCGTATGTTCCCAGCAAGTACAGTGTATTGGACTGAAGAGGAGCTACTGTTCTTGTCAGTTTCCTAAGCAGAATTGAACTAGATATGGCCGTATTTGTAGGAAGCACTGTTCTTTTGTTCTGAGCAATCTCACTGTTCTGGGCCTATAGGAGACACAGTAGAGTAGATGAGTGCTCTTTTCTCAAAAGCAGAGTGTGTTTCTTGTAAGGCGAGCTAGCCTTTGTTTCCCAGTCCTAAATGGAGTTGAATCACATGCAGTTTCTTGTCCTACGAGCAAGAGTTGTTTTCTGGTAAGAAGAGTAACTATTGTGCTCCCATTGTCATACACAGGGCAAATAGCACTGGCGTCTGTTCCCAGCATGTACAGTGTATTTGACTGAAGAGGATCTACTGTTCTTGTCAGTTTCCTAAGCAGAATTGAACTAGATATGGCCGTATTTGTAGGAAGCACTGTTCTTTTGTTCTGAGCAATCTCACTGTTCTGGCCCTATAGGAGACACAGTAGAGTAGATGAGTGCTCTTTTCTCAAAAGCAGAGTGTGTTTCTTGTAAGGCGAGCTAGCGTTTGTTTAGCAGTCCTAAATGGAGTTGAATCACATGCAGTTTTTGGTCCTATGTGCAAGAGTTGTTTTCTGGTAAGGAAAGTCACTATTGCGCTCCCACTTCCATACACAGTGCAAATAGCACTCGCATCTGTTGCCAGCAAGTACAGTGTATTGGACTGAAGAGGAGCTACTGTTCTTGTCAGTTTGCTAAGCAGAGTTGAACTAGATATGGCCCCTGTGTGTAGGAAGCACAGTTCTTTTGTTCTGAGCAAGCTCACTGTTCGGACCACATAGGAAACACAGAAGAGTAGAAGAGTGCTCTTTTCTCAAAAGCAGAGTGGGTTTCTTGTAAGGCGAACTGGCATTTGTTTCCCAGTCCTAAATGGAGTTGAATCACATGCAGTTTCTGGTTCTACCAGCAAGAGATGTTTTCTGGTAAGGAAAGTCACTATTGCGCTGCCATTGCCATATACAGTGCAAATAGCACTCGCGTCTGTTCCCAGCAAGTACAGTGTATTGGACTGAAGAGGAGCTTCTGTTCTTGTCAGTTTCCTAAGCAGAGTTGAACTAGATATGGCCAGTGTGTGTAGGAAGCACAGTTCTTTTGTTCTGAGCAAGCTCAATGTTCGGACCCCATATGAACCACAGTAGAATAGAAGACTGCTCTTTTCTCAAAAGAAGTGTGTGTTTCTTGTAAGGCGAGCTAGCGTTTGTTTCAGAGTCAGAAATGGAGTTGAATCACATGCAGTTTTTGGTCCTACGAGCAAGAGTTGTTTTCTGGTAAGAAGAGTCACTATTGCGATCCCATTTTCATACACAGGGCAAATAGCACTGGCGTCTGTTCCCAGCATGTACAGTGTATTGGACTGAAGAGGATCTACTGTTCTTGTCAGTTTCCTATACAGAATTGAACTAGATATGGCCGTATTTGTTGGAAGCACAGTTCTTTTGTTCTGAGCAAACTCACTATTCTGGCCCTATAGGAAACACAGTAGAGTAGAAGAGTGCTGCTTTCTCAAAAGCAGAGTGTGTTTCTTGTAAGGCGAGCTAGTGTTTGTTTCCCAGTCCTAAACGGAGTTGAATCACATACAGTTTTTGGTCCTATGAGCAAGAGTTGTTTTCTGGTAAGGAAAGTCACTATTGCACTCCCATTGCCATACACAGTTCAAATAGCACTCGTGTCTGTTCCCAGCAAGTACAGTGTATTGGACTGAAGAGGAGCTACTGTTCTTGTCAGTTTCCTAAGCAGAGTTAAACTAGATATTGCCCGTGTGTGTAGGAAGCACAGTTCTTTTGTTCTGAGCAAGCTCAGTGTTCGGACCCCATATGAACCACAGTAGAATAGAAGACTGCTCTTTTCTCAAAAGCAGAGTGTGTTTCTTGTAAGGCGAGCTAGAGTTTGTTTCCCAGTCCTAAATGGAGTTGAATCACATGCAGTTTTTGGTCCTATGAGCAAGAGTTGTTTTCTCCTAAGCCAAGTACACTATTGTGCTCCCATTGCCATACACAGTGCAAATGCAATGGCGTCTGTTCCAGCAAGTACAGTGTATTGGACTGAAGAGGAGCTACTGTTCTTGTCAGTTTCCTAAGCAGAGTTGAACTAGATATGGCCCGTGTGTGTAGGAAGCACAATAATTTTGTTCTGAGCAAACTCACTGTTCTGGCCCTATAGGAAACACAGTAGAGTAGAAGAGTGCTCTTTTCTCAAAAGCAGAGTGTGTTTCTTGTAAGGAGAGCTAGCGTTTGTTTCCCAGTCCTAAATGGAGTTGAATCACATGCAGTTTTTGGTACTACGAGCAAGAGTTGTTTTCTGGTAAGGAAAGTCACTATTGCGCTCCCATTTCCATACACAGGGCAAATAGCACTGTCGTCTGTTACCAGCAAGTACAGTGTATTGGACTGAAGCGGAGCTACTGTTCTTGTCAGTTTGCTAAGCAGAGTTGAACTAGATATGGCCCCTGTGTGTAGGAAGCACAGTTCTTTTGTTCTGAGCAAGCTCACTGTTCGGACCACATAGGAAACACTAAAGAGTAGAAGAGTGCTCTTTTCTCAAATGCAGAGTGTGTTTCTTGTAAGGCGAGCTAGTGTTTGTTCCCCAGTCAGAAATGGAGTTGAATCCCATGCAGTTTTTGTTCCTACGAGGAAGAGGTGTTTTCTGATAAGAAGAGTCACTATTGCGCTCCTATTTCTATACACAGTACAAATAGGACTTGCGTCTGTTCCCAGCATGTACAGTGTATTTGACTGAAGAGGATCTACTGTTCTTGTCAGTTTCCTAAGCAGAATTGAACTAGATATGGCCGTATTTGTAGGAAGCACAGTAATTTTGTTCTGAGCAAACTCACTGTTCTGGCCCTATAAGAAACACAGTAGTGTAGAAGACTGCTCTTTTCTCAAAAGCAGAGTGTCTTTCTTGTAAGGCGAGCTAGTGTTTGTTCCCCAGTCAGAAATGGAGTTGAATCCCATGCAGTTTTTGTTCCTACGAGGGAGAGGTGTTTTCTGATAAGAAGAGTCACTATTGCGCTCCTATTTCTATACACAGTACAAATAGGACTCGCGTCAGTTCCCAGCTAGTACAGTGTATTGGACTGAAGAGGAGCTACCGTTCTTGTCAGTTTCCTAAGCAGAGTTGAACTAGATATGGCCCGTGTGTGTAAGAAGCACAGTTCTTTTGTTCTGAGCAAGCTCACTGTTCGGACCCCATAGGAAACACAGTAGAGCAGAAGAGTGCTCTTTTCTCAAAAGCAGAGTGTGTTTCTTGTAAGGCAAGCAAGCGTTTGTTTCCCAGTACTAAATGGAGTTGAATCACATCCTGTTTTTGGTCCTACGAGCAAGAGTTGTTTTCTGGTAAGGAAAGTCACTATTGCACTCCCATTGTCAGACACAGGGCAAATAGCACTGGCGTCTGTTCCCAGCATGTACAGTGTATTGGACTGAAGAGGATCTACTGTTCTGGTCAGTTTCCTAAGCAGAATTGAACTAGAAATGGCCGTATTTGTAGGAAGCACAGTTCTTTTGTTCTGAGCAAATTCACTGTTCTGGCCCTATAGGAAACACAGTAGAGTAGAAGAGTGCTCTTTTCTCAAAAGCAGAGTGTGTTTCTTGTAAGGCGAGCTAGCGTTTGTTTCCCAGTCCTAAATGGAGTTGAGTCACATGCAGTTTCTGGTCCTACCAGCAAGAGTTGTTTTCTGGTAAGGAAAGTCACTATTGCGCTCCCATTTCCATACACAGTGCAAATAGCACTCGCATCTGTTCCGAGCAAGTAGAGTGTATTGGACTGAAGCGGAGCTACTGTTCTTGTCAGTTTCCTAAGCAGAGTTGAATAGATATGGCCCCTGTATGAGGAAAGCACAGTTCTTTTTTTCTGAGCAAGCTCACTGTTCAGACACCATAGGAAAAACAGTCGAGTAGAAGAGTGCTCTTTTCTCAAAAGCAGAGTGTGTTCCTTGTAAGTCGAGCTAGAGTTTGTTTCCCAGTCCTAAATGGAGTTGAAACACATGCAGTTTATTGTCCTACGAGCAAGAGTTGTTTTCTGGTAAGAAGAGTCACTATTGCGCTCCCATTGTCATACACAGGGCAAATAGCACTGGCGTCTGTTCCCAGCATGTACAGTGTATTGGACTGAAGAGGATCTACTGTTCTTTTCAGTTTCCTAAGCAGAATTGAACTAGATATGGCCGTATTTGTATGAAGCACAGTTCTTTTGTTCTGAGCAAGCTCACTGTTCTGGCCCTATAGGAAACACAGTAGAGTAGAAGAGTGCTCTTTTCTCAAAAGCAGAGTGTGTTTCTTGCAAGGCAAGCTAGCGTTTGTTTCCCAGTCCTAAATGGAGTTGAATCACATACAGTTTCTGGTCCTATGAGCAAGAGTTGTTTTCTGGTAAGGAAAGTCACTCTTTCGCTCCCATTGCCATACACAGTGGAAATAGCACTCGCGTCTTTTCCCAGCAAGTACAGTGTATTGGACTGAAGCGGAGCTACTGTTCTTGTCAGTTTCCTAAGCAGAGTTGAACTAGATATGGCTCCTGTGTGTAGGAAGCACAGTTCTTTTGTTCTGAGCAAGCTCACTGTTCGGACCACATAGGAAATACAGTAGAGTAGAAGAGTGCTCTTTTCTCAAAAGCAGAGTGTGTTTCTTGTAAGGCGAGCTAGTGTTTGTTTCCCAGTCAGAAATGGAGTTGAATCCCATGCAGTTTCTGGTCCTACGAGCAAGAGGTGTTTTCTGATAAGAAGAGTCACTATTGCGCTCCCATTGTCATACAGAGGACAAATAGCACTGGCGTCTGTTCCCTGCATGTACAGTGTATTGGACTGAAGTGGAGCTACTGTTCTTTTCAGTTTCCTAAGCAGAGTTGAACTAGATATGGCCCGTGTGTGGAGGAAGCACAGTTCTGTTGTTCTGAACAAGCTCACTGTTCGGACCCAATAGGATACACAGTAGAGTAGAAGAGTGCTCTTTTCTCAAAAGCAGAGTGTGTTTCTTGTAAGGCGAGCTAGCGTTTGTTTTCCAGTCCTAAATGGAGTTGAATCACATGCAGTTTCTTGCCCTACGAGCAAGAGTTGTTTTCTGGTAAGAAGAGTCACTATTGTGCTCCCATTGTCATACACAGGGCAAATAGCACTGGCGTCTGTTCCCAGCATGTACAGTGTATTGGACTGAAGAGGATCTACGGTTCTTGTCAGTTTCCTAAGAAGAATTGAACGAGATATGGCCGTATTTGTAGGAAGCACAGTTCTTTTGTTCTGAGCAAACTCACTGTTCTGGCCCTATAGGAAAAAAGTAGAGTAGAAATGTGCTCTTTTCTCAAAAGCAGAGTGTGTTTCTTGTAAGGCGAGCTAGCGTTTGTTTCCCAGTCTTAAATGGAGTTGAATCACATGCAGTTTTTGGTCCTATGAGCAAAAGTTGTTTTCTGGTAAGGAAAGTCACTCTTGCACTCCCATTGCCATACACAGTGCAAATAGCACTCGCGTCTGTTGCCAGCAAGTACATTGTATTGGACTGAAGCGGAGCTACTGTTCTTGTCAGTTTTCTAAGCAGAGTTGAACTAGATATGGCCCCTGTGTGTAGGAAGCACTGTTCTTTTGTTCTGAGCAAGCTCACTGTTCGGACCCCCTAGGAAACACAGTAGAGTAGAGAGTGCTCTTTTCTCAAAAGCAGAGTGTGTTTCTTGTAAGGCGAGCTAGTGTTTGTTTCCCATTCCTAAATGGAGTTGAATCACATGCTGTTTTAGGTCCTACGAGCAAGAGTTGTTTTCTGGTAAGGAAAGTCACTATTGTGCTCCCAATGCCATACACAGTGCAAATAGCACTCGCATCTGTGCCCAGCAAGTACAGTGTATTGGACTGAAGCGGAGCTACTGTTCTTCTCAGTTTCCTAAGCATAATTGAACTAGATATGGCCCCTGTGTGTAGGAAGCACAGTTCTTTTGTTCTGAGAAAGCTCAAATTTCGGACCACATAGGAAACACAGTAGAGTAGAAGAGTGCTCTTTTCTCAAAAGCAGAGTATGTTTCTTGTAAGGCGAGCTAGCGTTTGTTTCCCAATCCTAAATGGAGTTTTATCACATGCAGTATCTGGTCCTACGAGCAAGAGTTGTTTTCTCGAAAGAAGAGTCACTACTGCGCTCCCATTGTCATCCACAGGGCAAATCACACTGGCATCTGTTCCCAGCATGTACAGTGGATTGGACTGAAGAGGATCTACTGTTCTTGTCAGTTTCCTAAGCAGAGTTGAACTAGATATGGACCGTGTGTGTAGGAAGCACAGTTCTTTTGTTCTGAGAATGCTCACTTTTCCGGCCCTATAGGAAACACATTAGAGTAGAAGAGTGCTCCTTTCTCAATCCAGAGTGTGTTTCTTGTAAGTCGAGCTATCGTTTGTTTCCCAGTCGTAAATAGAGTTGAATCCCATGCAGTTTCTGGTCCTATCAGCAAGAGTTGTTTTCTGATGAGAAGAGTCACTATTGCGCTCCTATTGCCATACACAGTACAAATAGCACTCGCGTCTGTTACCAGCTAGGACAGTGTATTGGACTGTGGAGGAGATACCGTTCTTGTCAGTTTCCTAAGCAGAGTTGAACTAGATATGGCCCGTGTGTGTAGGAAGCACATTTCTTTTGTTCTGAGCAAGCTCACTGTTCGGACCCCATAGGAAACACAGTAGAGTAGAAGAGTGCTATTTTCTCAAAAGCAGAGTGTGTTTCTTGTAAGGCAAGCTAGCGTTTCTTTCCCATTACTAAATGGAGTTGAATCACATCCATTTTGGTCCTACGAGCAAGAGTTTTTTTCTCGTAAGGAAAGTCACTATTGTGCTCCCATTGTCATACACTGTGCAAATAGCACTCACGTCTGTTCCCAGCAAGTACAGTGTATTGGACTGAAGAGGATCTACTGTTCTTGTCAGTTTCCTAAGCTGAATTGAACTAGATATGGCCGTATTTGTAGGAATCACAGTTCTTTTGTTCTGAGCAAACTCTCTGTTCTGGCCCTATAGGAAACACAGTAGAGTAGAAGAGTGCTCTTTTCTCAAAAGCAGAGTGTGTTTCTTGTAAAGCGAGCTAGCATTTGTTTCCCAGTCCGAAATGGAGTTGAATCACATGCAGTTTCTTGTACTATGAGCAAGAGTTGTTTTCTGGTAAGAATAGTCACTATTGTGCTCCCATTGTCATTCACAGGGCAAATAACACTGGCGTCTGTTCCCAGCATGTACACTGTATTGGACTGAAGAGGATCTACTGTTCTTTTCAGTTTCCTAAGCATAATTGAACTAGATATGGCCGTATTTGTATGAAGCACAGTTCTTTTGTTCTGAGCAAGCTCACTGTTCTGGCCCAATAAGAAACACAGTAGAGTAGAAGAGTGCTCTTTTCTCAAAAGCAGAGTGTGTTTCTTGTAAGGCAAGCTAGCGTTTCTTTCCCAGTCCTAAATGGAGTTGAATCACATGCAGTTTTTGGTCCTATGAGCAAGAGTTGTTTTTTGGTAAGGAAAGTCACTCTTGCGCTCCCATTGCCATACACAGTGCAAATAGCACTTGCGTCTATTCCCAGCAAGTACAGTGTATTGGACCGAAGCGGAGCTACTGTTCTTGTCAGTTTGCTAGGCAGAGTTGAACTAGATATGGCCCCTGTGTGTAGGAAGCACTGTTCTTTTGTTCTGAGCAAGCTCACTGTTCGGGCACCATTGGAAACACAGTAGAGTAGAAGAGTGCTCTTTTCTCAAAAGCAGAGTGTGTTTCTTGGAAGGCGAGCTAGCGTTTGTTTTCCATTCCTAAATGGAGTTGAATCACATGCAGTTTTTGGTCCTACGAGCAAGAGTTGTTTTCTGGTAAGGAATGTCACTATTGCGCTCCCAATGCCATACACAGTGCAAATAGCACTCGCGTCTGTTCCCAGCAAGTACAGTGTATTGGACTGAAGAGGATCTACTGTTCTTTTCAGTTTCCTAAGCAGAATTGAACTAGATATGGCCGTATTTGTAGGAAGCACAGTTCTTTTGTTCTGAGCAAACACACTGTTCGCACCCCATAGGAAACACAGTAGAGTAAAAGAGTGCTCTTTTCTCAAAAGCAGAGTATGTTTCTTGTAAGGCGAGCTAGCGTTTGTTTCCCAATCCTAAATGGAGTTGAATCACATGCAGTATCTGGTCCTACGAGCAAGAGTTGTTTTCTGGAAAGAAGAGTCACTACTGCGCTCCCATTGTCATCCACAGGGCAAATCACACTGGCATCTGTTCCCAGCATGTACAGTGGATTGGACTGAAGAGGATCTACTGTTCTTGTCAGTTTCCTAAGCAGAGTTGAACTAGATATGGACCGTGTGTGTAGGAAGCACAGTTCTTTTGTTCTGAGAATGCTCACTTTTCCGGCCCTATAGGAAACACATTAGAGTAGAAGAGTGCTCCTTTCTCAATCCAGAGTGTGTTTCTTGTAAGTCGAGCTATCGTTTGTTTCCCAGTCGTAAATAGAGTTGAATCCCATGCAGTTTCTGGTCCTATCAGCAAGAGTTGTTTTCTGATGAGAAGAGTCACTATTGCGCTCCTATTGCCATACACAGTACAAATAGCACTCGCGTCTGTTACCAGCTAGGACAGTGTATTGGACTGTGGAGGAGATACCGTTCTTGTCAGTTTCCTAAGCAGAGTTGAACTAGATATGGCCCGTGTGTGTAGGAAGCACATTTCTTTTGTTCTGAGCAAGCTCACTGTTCGGACCCCATAGGAAACACAGTAGAGTAGAAGAGTGCTATTTTCTCAAAAGCAGAGTGTGTTTCTTGTAAGGCAAGCTAGCGTTTCTTTCCCATTACTAAATGGAGTTGAATCACATCCATTTTGGTCCTACGAGCAAGAGTTTTTTTCTCGTAAGGAAAGTCACTATTGTGCTCCCATTGTCATACACTGTGCAAATAGCACTCACGTCTGTTCCCAGCAAGTACAGTGTATTGGACTGAAGAGGATCTACTGTTCTTGTCAGTTTCCTAAGCTGAATTGAACTAGATATGGCCGTATTTGTAGGAATCACAGTTCTTTTGTTCTGAGCAAACTCTCTGTTCTGGCCCTATAGGAAACACAGTAGAGTAGAAGAGTGCTCTTTTCTCAAAAGCAGAGTGTGTTTCTTGTAAAGCGAGCTAGCATTTGTTTCCCAGTCCGAAATGGAGTTGAATCACATGCAGTTTCTTGTACTATGAGCAAGAGTTGTTTTCTGGTAAGAATAGTCACTATTGTGCTCCCATTGTCATTCACAGGGCAAATAACACTGGCGTCTGTTCCCAGCATGTACACTGTATTGGACTGAAGAGGATCTACTGTTCTTTTCAGTTTCCTAAGCATAATTGAACTAGATATGGCCGTATTTGTATGAAGCACAGTTCTTTTGTTCTGAGCAAGCTCACTGTTCTGGCCCAATAAGAAACACAGTAGAGTAGAAGAGTGCTCTTTTCTCAAAAGCAGAGTGTGTTTCTTGTAAGGCAAGCTAGCGTTTCTTTCCCAGTCCTAAATGGAGTTGAATCACATGCAGTTTTTGGTCCTATGAGCAAGAGTTGTTTTTTGGTAAGGAAAGTCACTCTTGCGCTCCCATTGCCATACACAGTGCAAATAGCACTTGCGTCTATTCCCAGCAAGTACAGTGTATTGGACCGAAGCGGAGCTACTGTTCTTGTCAGTTTGCTAGGCAGAGTTGAACTAGATATGGCCCCTGTGTGTAAGAAGCACTGTTCTTTTGTTTTGAGCAAGCTCACTGTTCGGGCACCATTGGAAACACAGTAGAGTAGAAGAGTGCTCTTTTCTCAAAAGCAGAGTGTGTTTCTTGTAAGGCAAGCTAGCGTTTGTTTTCCATTCCTAAATGCAGTTGAATCACATGCAGTTTTTGGTCCCACGAGCAAGAGTTGTTTTCTGGTAAGGAAAGTCACTATTGCGCTCCCAATGCCATACACAGTGCAAATAGCACTCGCGTCTGTTCCCAGCAAGTACAGTGTATTGGACTGAAGAGGATCTACTGTTCTTTTCAGTTTCCTAAGCAGAATTGAACTAGATATGGCCGTATTTGTAGGAAGCACAGTTCTTTTGTTCTGAGCAAACACACTGTTCGCACCCCATAGGAAACACAGTAGAGTAGAAGATTGCTCTTTTCTCAAAAGCAGAGTGTGTTTCTTGTAAGGCGAGCTAGCATTTGTTTCCCAGTCCTAAATGGAGTTGAATCACATGCAGTTTCTGGTTCTACCAGCAAGAGTTGTTTTCTGTAAGGAAAGTCACTATTGCGCTGCCATTGCCATATACAGTGCAAATAGCACTCGCGTATGTTCCCAGCAAGTACAGTGTATTGGACTGAAGTGGAGCTACTATTCTTGTCAGTTTCCTAAGCAGTGTTGAACTAGATATGGCCCGTGTGTGTAGGAAGCACAGTTCTTTTGTTCTGAGCAAGCTGACTGTTCGGACCCCATAGGAAACACAGTAGAGTAGAAGAGTGTTCTTTTCTCAAAAGCAGAGTGTGTTTCTTGTAAGGCGAGCTAGAGTTTGTTTCCCAGTCCTAAATGGAGTTGAATCACATGCAGTTTTTGGTCCTACGAGCAAGAGTTGTTTTCTGGTAAGGAAAGTCACTATTGCGCTCCCTTTGCCATACACAGTGCAAATAGCACTCGCGTCTGTTCCCAGCAAGTACAGTGTATTGGACTGAAGAGGAGCTACTGTTCTTGTCAGTTTCCTAAGCAGAGTTGAACTAGATATGGCCCATGTGTGCAGGAAGCACAGTTCTTTTTTTCTGAGCAAGCTCACTGTTCGGACCCCATAGGAAACACAGTAGAGTAGAAGAGTGCTCTTTTCTCAAAAGCAGAGTGTGTTTCTTGTAAAGCGAGCTAGCCTTTGTTTCCCAGTCCTAAATGGAGTTGAATCACATGCAGTTTCTTGTCCTACGAGCAAGAGTTGTTTTCTGGTAAGAAGAGTAACTATTGTGCTCCCTTTGTCATACACAGGGCAAATAGCACTGGCGTCTGTTCCCAGCATGTACAGTGTATTTGACTGAAGAGGATCTACTGTTCTTGTCAGTTTCCTAAGCAGAATTGAACTAGATATGGCCGTATTTGTAGGAAGCACTGTTCTTTTGTTCTGAGCAATCTCACTGTTCTGGCCCTATAGGAGACACAGTAGAGTAGATGAGGGCTCTTTTCTCAAAAGCAGAGTGTGTTTCTTGTAAGGCGAGCTAGCGTTTGTTTCCCAGTCCTAAATGGAGTTGAATCACATGCAGTTTTTGGTCCTATGTGCAAGAGTTGTTTTCTGGTAAGGAAAGTCACTATTGCGCTCCCACTTCCATACACAGTGCAAATAGCACTCGCATCTGTTCCCAGCAAATACAGTGTATTGGATTGAAGAGGAGCTACTGTTCTTGTCAGTTTGCTAAGCAGAGTTGAACTAGATATGGCCCCTGTGTGTAGGAAGCACAGTTCTTTTGTTCTGAGCAAGCTCACTGTTCGGACCACATAGGAAACACAGAAGAGTAGAAGAGTGCTCTTTTCTCAAAAGCAGAGTGTGTTTCTTGTAAGGCGAACTGGCATTTGTTTCCCAGTCCTAAATGGAGTTGAATCACATGCAGTTTCTGGTTCTACCAGCAAGAGATGTTTTCTGGTAAGGAAAGTCACTATTGCGCTGCCATTGCCATATACAGTGCAAATAGCACTCGCGTCTGTTCCCAGCAAGTACAGTGTATTGGACTGAAGAGGAGCTTCTGTTCTTGTCAGTTTCCTAAGCAGAGTTGAACTAGATATGGCCAGTGTGTGTAGGAAGCACAGTTCTTTTGTTCTGAGCAAGCTCAATGTTCGGACCCCATATGAACCACAGTAGAATAGAAGACTGCTCTTTTCTCAAAAGAAGTGTGTGTTTCTTGTAAGGCGAGCTAGCGTTTGTTTCAGAGTCAGAAATGGAGTTGAATCACATGCAGTTTTTGGTCCTACGAGCAAGAGTTGTTTTCTGGTAAGAAGAGTCACTATTGCGATCCCATTGTCATACGCAGGGCAAATAGCACTGGCGTCTGTTCCCAGCATGTACAGTGTATTGGACTGAAGAGGATCTACTGTTCTTGTCAGTTTCCTATACAGAATTGAACTAGATATGGCCGTATTTGTTGGAAGCACAGTTCTTTTGTTCTGAGCAAACTCACTATTCTGGCCCTATAGGAAACACAGTAGAGTAGAAGAGTGCTGCTTTCTCAAAAGCAGAGTGTGTTTCTTGTAAGGCGAGCTAGTGTTTGTTTCCCAGTCCTAAACGGAGTTGAATCACATACAGTTTTTGGTCCTATGAGCAAGAGTTGTTTTCTGGTAAGGAAAGTCACTATTGCACTCCCATTGCCATACACAGTTCAAATAGCACTCGTGTCTGTTCCCAGCAAGTACAGTGTATTGGACTGAAGAGGAGCTACTGTTCTTGTCAGTTTCCTAAGCAGAGTTAAACTAGATATGGCCCGTGTGTGTAGGAAGCACAGTTCTTTTGTTCTGAGCAAGCTCAGTGTTCGGACCCCATATGAACCACAGTAGAATAGAAGACTGCTCTTTTCTCAAAAGCAGAGTGTGTTTCTTGTAAGGCGAGCTAGCGTTTGTTTCCCAGTCCTAAATGGAGTTGAATCACATGCAGTTTTTGGTCCTATGTGCAAGAGTTGTTTTCTGGTAAGGAAAGTCACTATTGCGCTCCCACTTCCATACACAGTGCAAATAGCACTCGCATCTGTTCCCAGCAAATACAGTGTATTGGACTGAAGAGGAGCTACTGTTCTTGTCAGTTTGCTAAGCAGAGTTGAACTAGATATGGCCCCTGTGTGTAGGAAGCACAGTTCTTTTGTTCTGAGCAAGCTCACTGTTCGGACCACATAGGAAACACAGAAGAGTAGAAGAGTGCTCTTTTCTCAAAAGCAGAGTGTGTTTCTTGTAAGGCGAACTGGCATTTGTTTCCCAGTCCTAAATGGAGTTGAATCACATGCAGTTTCTGGTTCTACCAGCAAGAGATGTTTTCTGGTAAGGAAAGTCACTATTGCGCTGCCATTGCCATATACAGTGCAAATAGCACTCGCGTCTGTTCCCAGCAAGTACAGTGTATTGGACTGAAGAGGAGCTTCTGTTCTTGTCAGTTTCCTAAGCAGAGTTGAACTAGATATGGCCAGTGTGTGTAGGAAGCACAATAATTTTGTTCTGAGCAAACTCACTGTTCTGGCCCTATAGGAAACACAGTAGAGTAGAAGAGTGCTCTTTTCTCAAAAGCAGAGTGTGTTTCTTGTAAGGAGAGCTAGCGTTTGTTTCCCAGTCCTAAATGGAGTTGAATCACATGCAGTTTTTGGTACTACGAGCAAGAGTTGTTTTCTGGTAAGGAAAGTCACTATTGCGCTCCCATTTCCATACACAGGGCAAATAGCACTGTCGTCTGTTACCAGCAAGTACAGTGTATTGGACTGAAGCGGAGCTACTGTTCTTGTCAGTTTGCTAAGCAGAGTTGAACTAGATATGGCCCTTGTGTGTAGGAAGCACAGTTCTTTTGTTCTGAGCAAGCTCACTGTTCGGACCACATAGGAAACATTAAAGAGTAGAAGAGTGCTCTTTTCTCAAATGCAGAGTGTGTTTCTTGTAAGGCGATCTAGTGTTTGTTCCCCAGTCAGAAATGGAGTTGAATCCCATGCAGTTTTTGTTCCTACGAGGAAGAGGTGTTTTCTGATAAGAAGAGTCACTATTGCGCTCCTATTTCTATACACAGTACAAATAGGACTCGCGTCAGTTCCCAGCATGTACAGTGTATTTGACTGAAGAGGATCTACTGTTCTTGTCAGTTTCCTAAGCAGAATTGAACTAGATATGGCCGTATTTGTAGGAAGCACAGTAATTTTGTTCTGAGCAAACTCACTGTTCTGGCCCTATAAGAAACACAGTAGTGTAGAAGAGTGCTCTTTTCTCAAAAGCAGAGTGTCTTTCTTGTAAGGCGAGCTAGTGTTTGTTCCCCAGTCAGAAATGGAGTTGAATCCCATGCAGTTTTTGTTCCTACGAGGGAGAGGTGTTTTCTGATAAGAAGAGTCACTATTGCGCTCCTATTTCTATACACAGTACAAATAGGACTCGCGTCAGTTCCCAGCTAGTACAGTGTATTGGACTGAAGAGGAGCTACCGTTCTTGTCAGTTTCCTAAGCAGAGTTGAACTAGATATGGCCCGTGTGTGTAGGAAGCACAGTTCTTTTGTTCTGAGCAAGCTCACTGTTCGGACCCCATAGGAAACACAGTAGAGCAGAAGAGTGCTCTTTTCTCAAAAGCAGAGTGTGTTTCTTGTAAGGCAAGCAAGCGTTTGTTTCCCAGTACTAAATGGAGTTGAATCACATCCTGTTTTTGGTCCTACGAGCAAGAGTTGTTTTCTGGTAAGGAAAGTCACTATTGCACTCCCATTGTCAGACACAGGGCAAATAGCACTGGCGTCTGTTCCCAGCATGTACAGTGTATTGGACTGAAGAGGATCTACTGTTCTGGTCAGTTTCCTAAGCAGAATTGAACTAGAAATGGCCGTATTTGTAGGAAGCACAGTTCTTTTGTTCTGAGCAAATTCACTGTTCTGGCCCTATAGGAAACACAGTAGAGTAGAAGAGTGCTCTTTTCTCAAAAGCAGAGTGTGTTTCTTGTAAGGCGAGCTAGCGTTTGTTTCCCAGTCCTAAATGGAGTTGAGTCACATGCAGTTTCTGGTCCTACCAGCAAGAGTTGTTTTCTGGTAAGGAAAGTCACTATTGCGCTCCCATTTCCATACACAGTGCAAATAGCACTCGCATCTGTTCCGAGCAAGTAGAGTGTATTGGACTGAAGCGGAGCTACTGTTCTTGTCAGTTTCCTAAGCAGAGTTGAATAGATATGGCCCCTGTATGAGGAAAGCACAGTTCTTTTTTTCTGAGCAAGCTCACTGTTCGGACACCATAGGAAAAACAGTCGAGTAGAAGAGTGCTCTTTTCTCAAAAGCAGAGTGTGTTCCTTGTAAGTCGAGCTAGAGTTTGTTTCCCAGTCCTAAATGGGGTTGAAACACATGCAGTTTATTGTCCTACGAGCAAGAGTTGTTTTCTGGTAAGAAGAGTCACTATTGCGATCCCATTGTCATACACAGGGCAAATAGCACTGGCGTCTGTTCCCAGCATGTACAGTGTATTGGACTGAAGAGGATCTACTGTTCTTTTCAGTTTCCTAAGCAGAATTGAACTAGATATGGCCGTATTTGTATGAAGCACAGTTCTTTTGTTCTGAGCAAGCTCACTATTCTGGCCCTATAGGAAACACAGTAGAGTAGAAGACTGCTCTTTTCTCAAAAGCAGGGTGTGTTTCTTGTAAGGCGAGCTAGCCTTTGTTTCCCAGTCCTAAATGGAGTTGAATCACATGCAGTTTTTGGTCCTACGAGCAAGAGTTGTTTTCTGGTAAGGAAAGTCACTATTGCGCTCGCTTTGCCATACACAGTGCAAATAGCACTCGCATCTGTTCCCAGCAAGTACAGTGTATTGAACTGAAGAGGAGCTACTGTTCTTGTCACTTTCCTAAGCAGAGTTGAACTAGATATGGCCCATGTGTGTAGGAAGCACAGTTCTTTTGTTCTCAGCAAGCTCATTGTTCAGACACCATATGAACCACAGTGAAATAGAAGACTGCTCTTTTCTCAAAAGCAGAGTGTGTTTCTTGTAAGGCGAGCTAGCGTTTGTTTCCCAATCCTAAATGGAGTTGAATCTCATGCAGTTTTTGGTCCTACGAGGAAGAGTTGTTTACTCGTAAGCAAAGTCACTATTGCGCTCGCATTGCCATACACAGTGCAAATAACACTCGCGTCTGTTCCCAGCAAGTACAGTGTATTGGACTGAAGAGGAGCTACTGTTCTTGTCAGTTTGCTAAGCAGAGTTGAACTAGATATGGCCCCTGTGTGTAGGAAGCACAGTTCTTTTGTTCTGAGCAAGTTCACTGTTTGGACCACATAGGAAACACAGAAGAGTAGAAGAGTGCTCTTTTCTCAAAAGCAGAGTGTGTTTCTTGTAAGGCGAGCTTGTGTTTGTTCCCCAGTCAGAAATGGAGTTGAATCCCATGCAGTTTTTGTTCCTACGAGGGAGAGGTGTTTTCTGATAAGAAGAGTCACTATTGCGCTCCTATTTCTATACACAGTACAAATAGGACTCGCGTCTGTTCCCAGCTAGTACAGTGTATTGGACTGAAGAGGAGCTACCGTTCTTGTCAGTTTCCTAAGCAGAGTTGAACTAGATATGGCCCGTGTGTGTAGGAAGCACAGTTCTTTTGTTCTGAGCAAGCTCACTGTTCGGACCCCATAGGAAACACAGTAGAGCAGAAGAGTGCTCTTTTCTCAAAAGCAGAGTGTGTTTCTTGTAAGGCAAGCTAGCGTTTTTTCCCAGTACTAAATGGAGTTGAATCACATCCTGTTTTTGGTCCTACGAGCAAGAGTTGTTTTCTGGTAAGGAAAGTCACTATTGCACTCCCATTGTCAGACACAGGGCAAATAGCACTGGCGTCTGTTCCCAGCATGTACAGTGTATTGGACTGAAGAGGATCTACTGTTCTTGTCAGTTTCCTAAGCAGAGTTGAATAGATATGGCCCCTGTGTGTAGAAAGCACAGTTCTTTTTTTCTGAGCAAGCTCACTGTTCGGAAACCATAAGAAAAACAGTCGAGTAGAAGAGTGCTCTTTTCTCAAAAGCAGAGTGTGTTTCTTGTAAGGCGAGCTAGCGTTTGTTTCCCAGTCCTAAATGGAGTTGAAAAACATGCAGTTTATGGTCCTACGATCAAGAGTTGTTTTCTGGTAAGAAGAGTCACTATTGCGCTCCCATTGTCATACACAGGGCAAATAGCACTGGCGTCTGTTCCCAGCATGTACAGTGTATTGGACTGAAGAGGATCTACTGTTCTTTTCAGTTTCCTAAGCAGAATTGAACTAGATATGGCCGTATTTGTATGAAGCACAGTTCTTTTGTTCTGAGCAAGCTCACTGTTCTGGCCCTATAGGAAACACAGTAGAGTAGAAGACTGCTCTTTTCTCAAAAGCAGAGTGTGTTTCTTGTAAGGCGAGCTAGCGTTTGTTTCCCAGTCCTAAATGGAGTTGAATCACATGCAGTTTTTGGTCCTACGAGCAAGAGTTGTTTTCTGGTAAGGAAAGTCACTATTGCGCTCGCTTTGCCATACACAGTGCAAATAGCACTTGCGTCTGTTCCGAGCAAGTACAGTGTATTGAACTGAAGAGGAGCTACTGTTCTTGTCAGTTTCCTAAGCAGAGTTGAACTAGATATGGCCCATGTGTGTATGAAGCACAGTTCTTTTGTTCTCAGCAAGCTCATTGTTCGGACACCATATGAACCACAGTGAAATAGAAGACTGCTCTTTTCTCAAAAGCAGAGTGTGTTTCTTGGAAGGCGAGCTAGCGTTTGTTTCCAAATCCTAAATGGAGTTGAATCTCATGAAGTTTTTGGTCCTAAGAGCAAGAGTTGTTTACTCGTAAGCAAAGTCACTATTGCACTCGCATTGCCATACACAGTGCAAATAGCACTCGCGTCTGTTCCCAGCAAGTACAGTGTATTGGACTGAAGAGGAGCTACTGTTCTTGTCAGTTTGCTAAGCAGAGTTGAACTAGATATGGCCCCTGTGTGTAGGAAGCACAGTTCTTTTGTTCTGAGCAAGTTCACTGTTCGGACCACATAGGAAACACAGAAGAGTAGAAGAGTGCTCTTTTCTCAAAAGCAGAGTGTGTTTCTTGTAAGGCGAGCTTGTGTTTGTTCCCCAGTCAGAAATGGAGTTGAATCCCATGCAGTTTTTGTTCCTACGAGGGAGAGGTGTTTTCTGATAAGAAGAGTCACTATTGCGCTCCTATTTCTATACACAGTACAAATAGGACTCGCGTCTGTTCCCAGCTAGTACAGTGTATTGGACTGAAGAGGAGCTACCGTTCTTGTCAGTTTCCTAAGCAGAGTTGAACTAGATATGGCCCGTGTGTGTAGGAAGCACAGTTCTTTTGTTCTGAGCAAGCTCACTGTTCGGACCCCATAGGAAACACAGTAGAGCAGAAGAGTGCTCTTTTCTCAAAAGCAGAGTGTGTTTCTTGTAAGGCAAGCTAGCGTTTTTTCCCAGTACTAAATGGAGTTGAATCACATCCTGTTTTTGGTCCTACGAGCAAGAGTTGTTTTCTGGTAAGGAAAGTCACTATTGCACTCCCATTGTCAGACACAGGGCAAATAGCACTGGCGTCTGTTCCCAGCATGTACAGTGTATTGGACTGAAGAGGATCTACTGTTCTTGTCAGTTTCCTAAGCAGAATTGAACTAGATATGGCCGTATTTGTAGGAAGCACAGTTCTTTTGTTCTGAGCAAACTCACTGTTCTGGCCCTATAGGAAACACAGTAGAGTAGAAGAGTGCTCTTTTCTCAAAAGCAGAGTGTGTTTCTTGTAAGGCGAGCTAGCGTTTGTTTCCCAGTCCTAAATGGAGTTGAATCACATGCAGTTTCTGGTCCTACCAGCAAGAGTTGTTTTCTGGTAAGGAAAGTCACTATTGCGCTCCCATTTCCATACACAGTGCAAATAGCACTCGCATCTGTTCCCAGCAAGTAGAGTGTGTTGGACTGAAGCGGAGCTACTGTTCTTGTCAGTTTCCTAAGCAGAGTTGAATAGATATGGCCCCTGTGTGTAGAAAGCACAGTTCTTTTTTTCTGAGCAAGCTCACTGTTCGGACACCATAAGAAAAACAGTCGAGTAGAAGAGTGCTCTTTTCTCAAAAGCAGAGTGTGTTTCTTGTAAGCCGAGCTAGCGTTTGTTTCCCAGTCCTAAATGGAGTTGAAACACATGCAGTTTATTGTCCTACGAGCAAGAGTTGTTTTCTGGTAAGAAGAGTCACTATTGCGCTCCCATTGTCATACACAGGGCAAATAGCACTGGCGTCTGTTCCCAGCATGTACAGTGTGTTGGACTGAAGAGGATCTACTGTTCTTTTCAGTTTCCTAAGCAGAATTGAACTAGATATGGCCGTATTTGTATGAAGCACAGTTCTTTTGTTCTGAGCAAGCTCACTGTTCTGGCCCTATAGGAAACACAGTAGAGAAGGAGACTGCTCTTTTCTCAAAAGCAGAGTGTGTTTCTTGTAAGGCGAGCTAGCGTTTGTTTCCCAGTCCTAAATGGAGTTGAATCACATGCAGTTTTTGGTCCTACGAGCAAGAGTTGTTTTCTGGTAAGGAAAGTCACTATTGCGCTCGCTTTGCCATACACAGTGCAAATAGCACTTGCGTCTGTTCCCAGCAAGTACAGTGTATTGAACTGAAGAGGAGCTACTGTTCTTGTCAGTTTCCTAAGCAGAGTTGAACTAGATATGGCCCATGTGTGTAGGAAGCACAGTTCTTTTGTTCTCAGCAAGCTCATTGTTCGGACACCATATGAACCACAGTGAAATAGAAGACTGCTCATTTCTCAAAAGCAGAGTGTGTTTCTTGAAAGGCGAGCTAGCGTTTGTTTCCCAGTCCTAAATGGAGTTGAATCTCATGCAGTTTTTGGTCCTACGAGCAAGAGTTGTTTTCTGGTAAGGAAAGTCACTATTGCGCTCCCTTTGCCATACACAGTGCAAATAGCACTCGCGTCTGTTCCCAGCAAGTACAGTGTATTGGACTGAAGAGGAGCTACTGTTCTTGTCAGTTTCCTAAGCAGAGTTGAAGTAGATATGGCCCATGTGTGTAGGAAGCACAGTTCTTTTGTTCTGAGCAAGCTCACTGTTCTGACCCCATAGGAAACACAGAAGAGTAGAAGAGTGCTCTTTTCTCAAAAGCAGAGTGTGTTCCTTGTAAGGCGAGCTAGTGTATGTTCCCCAGTCAGAAATGGAGTTGAATCCCATGCAGTTTTTGTTCCTACGAGAAAGAAGTGTTTTCTGATAAGAAGAGTCACTATTGCGCTCCTATTTCTATACACAGTACAAATAGGACTCGCGTCTGTTCCCAGCTAGTACAGTGTACTGGACTGAAGAGGAGCTACCGTTCTTGTCAGTTTCCTAAGCAGAGTTGAACTAGATATGGCCCGTGTGTGTAGGAAGCACAGTTCTTTTGTTCTGAGCAAGCTCACTGTTCGGACTCCATAGGAAACACAGTAGAGCAGAAGAGTGCTCTTTTCTCAAAAGCAGAGTGTGTTTCTTGTAAGGCAAGCTAGCGTTTGTTTCCCAGTACTAAATGGAGTTGAATCACACCCTGTTTTTGGTCCTACGAGCAAGAGTTGTTTTCTGGTAAGGAAAGTCACTATTGCGCTCCCATTGTCCGACACAGGGCAAATAGCACTGGCGTCTGTTCCCAGCATGTACAGTGTATTGGACTGAAGCGGAGCTACTGTTCTTGTCAGTTTCCTAAGCAGAGTTGAACTAGATATGGTCCATGTGTGTACGAAGCACAGTTCTTTTGTTCTGAGCAAATTCACTATTCTGGCCCAATAGGAAACACACTAGAGTAGAAGAGTGCTCTTTTCTCAAAAGCAGAGTGTGTTTCTTGTAATGTGAGCTGGCATTTGTTTCCCAGTCCTAAATGGAGTTGAATTACATGCAGTTTTTGGTCCGACGACCAAGAGTTGTTTTCTGGTAAGGAAAGTCATTATTGTGCTCCCATTTCCATACACAGTGCAAATAGCACTCGCATCTGTTCCCAGCAATTACAGTGTATTGGACTGAAGCGGAGCTACTGTTCTTGTCAGTTTCCTAAGCAGAGATGAACTAGATATGGCCCCTGTGTGTAGGAAGCACAGTTCTTTTGTTCTGAGCAAGCTCACTATTTGGACCCCATAGGAAACACAGTAGAGTAGAAGAGTGCTCTTTTCTCAAAATCAGAGATTCTTTCTTGTAAGGCGAGCTAGTGTTTGTTTCCCAGTCAGAAATGGAGTTGAATCCCATGCAGTTTATTGTCCTATGAGTAAGAGTTGTTTTCTGATAAGAAGAGTCACTATTGTGCTCCTATTATCATACACAGTGCAAATAGCACTCGCGTCTGTTCCCAGCTAGTACACTGTATTGGACTGAAGAGGAGCTACCGTTCTTGTCAGTTTCCTAAGCAGAGTTGAACTAGATATGGCCCGTGTGTAGGAAGCACAGTTCTTTTGTTCTGAGCAAGCTAACTGTTCGGACCCCATAGGAAATACTGTAGAGTAGAAGACTGCTCTTTTCTCAAAAGCAGAGTGTGTTTCTTGTAAGGCGACCTAGCGTTTGTTTCCCAGTCCTAAATGGAGTTGAATCACATGCAGTTTTTGGTCCTACGAGCAAGAGTTGTTTTCTGGTAATAAAGTCACTGTTGTGCTCCCATTGCCATACACAGTGTAAATAGCACTCGAATCTGTTCCCAGCAAGTACAGTGTATTGGACTGAAGCGGAGCTACTGTTCTTGTCAGTTTCCTACGCAGAGTTGAACTAGATATGGCCCGTGTGTGTAGGAAGCCCAGTTCTTTTGTTCTGAGCAAGCTCACTGTTCGGATCCCATAGGACACACAGTCGAGTAGAAGAGTGCTCTTTTCTCAAAAGCAGAGTGTGTTTCTTGTTAGGCGAGCTAGCGTTTGTTTCCCAGTCCTAAATGGAGTTGAATCACATGCAGATTCTTGTCCGACGAGCAAGAGTTGTTTTCTGGTAAGAAGAGTCACTATTGCGCTCCCATTGTCATACACAGTGCAAATAGCACTGGCGTCTGTTCCCACCACGTACAGTGTATTGGACTGAACAGGAGCTACTGTTCTTTTCAGTTTCCTAAGCAGAATTGAACTAGATATGGCAGTATTTGTAGGAAGCACAGTTCTTTTGTTCTGAGCAAGCTCACTCGTCTGGCCCTATAAGAAACACAGTACAGTAGAAGACTGCTCTTTTCTCAAAAGCAGAGTGTGTTTCTTGTAAGGCGAGCTAGTGTTTGTTTCCCAGTCCTAAATGGAGTTGAATCCCATGCAGTTTCTGGTCCTACGAGCAAGAGGTGTATTCTGGTAAGGAAAGTCACTATTGCGCTCCCATTTCCATACACAGTGCAAATAGCACTCGCGTCTGTTCCCAGCAAGTACAGTGTATTGGACTGAAGCGGAGCTACTGTTCTTGTCAGTTTCCTAAGCAGAGATGAACTAGATATGGCCTGCGTGTGTAAGAAGCACAGTTCTTTTGTTCTGAGCAAGCTCACTGTTCAGACTCCCTAGGAAATACAGTAGAGTAGAAGAATGCTCTTTTCTCAAAAGCAGAGTGTGTTTCTTGTAAGGCAAGCTAGCATTGTTTCCCAGTCCTAAATGGAGTTGAATCACATGCAGTTTTTGGTCCTCCGACCAAGAGTCGTTTTCTGGTAAGGAAAGTCACTATTGTGCTCCCATTTCCATTAACAGTGCAAATAGCACTCGTGTCTGTTCCCAGCAATTACAGTGTATTGGACTGAAGCAGAGCTACTGTTCTTGTCAGTTTCCTAAGCAGAGTTGAACTAGATATGGCCCCTGTGTGTAGGAAGCACAGTTCTTTTGTTCTGAGCAAGCTCACTATTTGGACCCCATAGGAAACACAATAGAGTAGAAGAGTGCTCTTTTCTCAAAATCAGAGAGTCTTTCGTGTAAGGCGATCTAGTGTTTGTTTCCCAGTCAGAAATGGAGTTGAATCCCATGCAGTTTCTTGTCCTATGAGTAAGAGTTGTTTTCTGATAAGAAGAGTCACTATTGTGCTCCTAATGCCATTCACAGGGCAAATAGCACTCGCGTCTGTTCCCAGCTAGTACACTGTATTGGACTGAAGAGGAGCTACCGTTCTTGTCAGTTTCCTAAGCAGAGTTGAACTAGATATGGCCCGTGTGTGTAGGAAGCACAGTTCTTTTGTTCTGAGCAAGCTCACTGTTCGGACCCCATAGGAAACACAGTAGAGTAGAAGACTGCTCTTTTCTCAAAAGCAGAGTGTGTTTCTTGTAAGGCGAGCTAGCGTTTGTTTCCTGTCCTAAATGGAGTTGAATCACATGCAGTTTCTGGTCCTACCAGCAAGAGTTGTTTTCTGGTAAGGAAAGTCACTATTGCGCTCCCATTTCCATACACAGTGCAAATAGCACTCGCATCTGTTCCCAGCAAGTACAGTGTATTGGACTGAAGCGTAGCTACTGTTCTTGACAGTTTCCTAAGCAGAGTTGAACTAGATATGGCCCCTGTGTGTAGGAAGCACAGTTCTTTTGTTCTGAGCAAGCTCACTATTCAGACCCCATAGGAAACACAATAGAGTAGAAGAGTGCTCTTTTCTCAAAATCAGAGAGTCTTTCTTGTAAGGCGAGCTAGTGTTTGTTTCCCAGTCAGAAATGGAGTTGAATCCCATGCAGTTTCATGTCCTATGAGTAAGAATTGTTTTCTGATAAGAAGAGTCACTATTGTGCTCCTATTGCCATACACAGTACAAATAACACTCGTGTCTGTTTCCAGATAGTACAGTGTATTGGACTGAAGAGGAGCTACCGTTCTTGTCAGTTTCCTAAGCAGAGTTGAACTAGATATGGCCCGCGTGTGTAGGAAGCACAGTTCTTTTGTTCTGAGCAAGCTCACTGTTCGGACCCCATAGGAAACACAGTAGAGTAGAAGACTGCTCTTTTCTCAAAAGCAGAGTGTGTTTCTTGTAAGTCGAGCTAGCGTTTGTTTCCCAGTCCTAAGTGGAGTTGAATCACATGCAGTTTTTGGTCCTACGAGCAAGAGTTGTTTTCTGGTAATAAAGTCACTGTTGCGGTCCCATTGCCATACACAGTGTAAAGAGCACTCGCATCTGTTCCCAGCAAGTACAGTGTATTGGACTGAAGCGGAGCTACTGTTCTTGTCAGTTTCCTAAGAAGAGTTGAACTAGATATGGCCTGTGTGTGTAGGAAGCCCAGTTCTTCTGTTCTGAGCAAGCTCACTGTTCGGACCCCATAGGATACACAGTCGAGTAGAAGACTGCTCTTTTCTCAAAAGCAGAGTGTGTTTCTTGTTAGGCGAGCTAGCGTTTGTTTCCGAGTCCTAAATGGAGTTGAATCACATGCAGATTCTTGTCCGACGAGCAAGAGTTGTTTTCTGGTAAGAAGAGTCACTATTGCGCTCCCATTGTCATACACAGGGCAAATAGCACTGGCGTCTGTTCCCACCATGTACAGTGTATTGGACTGAACAGGAGCTACTGTTCTTTTCAGTTTCCTAAGCAGAATTGAACTAGATATGGCAGTATTTGTAGGAAGCACAGTTCTTTTGTTCTGAGCAAGCTCACTCTTCTGGCCCTATAGTAAACACAGTAGAGTAGAAGAGTGCTCTTTTCTCAAAAGCAGAGTGTGTTTCTTGTAAGGCGAGCTAGCATTTGTTTCCCAGTCCTAAATGGAGCTGAATCACATGCAGTTTCTGGTCCTACGAGCAAGAGTTGTTTTCTGGTAAGGAAAGTCACTATTGTGCTCCCATTTACATACACAGTGCAAATAGCACTCGCGACTGTTCCCAGCAATTACAGTGTATTGGACTGAAGAGGAGCTACCGTTCTTGTCAGTTTCCTAAGCAGAGTTGAACTAGATATGGCCCGTGTGTGTAGGAAGCACAGTTCTTTTGTTCTGAGCAAGCTCACTGTTCGGACCCCATAGGAAACACAGTAGAGTAGAAGACTGCTCTTTTCTCAAAAGCAGAGTGTGTTTCTTGTAAGTCGAGCTAGCGTTTGTTTCCCAGTCCTAAGTGGAGTTGAATCACATGCAGTTTTTGGTCCTACGAGCAAGAGTTGTTTTCTGGTAATAAAGTCACTGTTGTGCTCCCATTGCCATACACAGTGTAAAGAGCACTCGCATCTGTTCCCAGCAAGTACAGTGTATTGGACTGAAGCGGAGCTACTGTTCTTGTCAGTTTCCTAAGAAGAGTTGAACTAGATATGGCCCGTGTGTGTAGGAAGCCCAGTTCTTCTGTTCTGAGCAAGCTCACTGTTCGGACCCCATAGGATACACAGTCGAGTAGAAGACTGCTCTTTTCTCAAAAGCAGAGTGTGTTTCTTGTTAGGCGAGCTAGCGTTTGTTTCCGAGTCCTAAATGGAGTTGAATCACATGCAGATTCTTGTCCGACGAGCAAGAGTTGTTTTCTGGTAAGAAGAGTCACTATTGCGCTCCCATTATCATACACAGGGCAAATAGCACTGGCGTCTGTTCCCACCATGTACAGTGTATTGGACTGAACAGGAGCTACTGTTCTTTTCAGTTTCCTAAGCAGAATTGAACTAGATATGGCAGTATTTGTAGGAAGCACAGTTCTTTTGTTCTGAGCAAGCTCACTCTTCTGGCCCTATAAGAAACACAGTAGAGTAGAAGAGTGCTCTTTTCTCAAAAGCAGAGTGTGTTTCTTGTAAGGCGAGCTAGCGTTTGTTTCCCAGTCCTAAATGGAGTTGAATCACATGCAGTTTTTGGTCCTATGAGCAAGAGTTGTTTTCTGGTAATAAAGTCACTATTGCGCTCCCATTGCAATACACAGTGCAAATAGCACTCGCATCTGTTCCCAGCAAGTACAGTGTATTGGACTGAAGCGGAGCTACTGTTCTTGTCAGTTTCCTAGGCAGATTTGAACTAGATATGGCCCGTGTGTGTAGGAAGCACAGTTCTTTTGTTCTGAGCAAGCTCACTGTTCGAACTCCATAGGAAACACAGTAGAGTAGAAGAGTGCTCTTTTCTCAAAAGCAGAGTGTGTTTCTTGTAAGGCGAGCTAGTGTTTGTTTCCCAGTCAGAAATGGAGTTGAATCCCTTGCAGTTTCTGGTCCTACGAGCAAGAGGTGTTTTCTGGTAAGGAAAGTCACTATTGCGCTCCCATTTCCATACACAGTGCAAATAGCACTCGTGTCTCTTCCCTGCAAGTACAGTGTATTGGACTCAAGCGGAGCTACTGTTCTGGTCAGTTTCCTAAGCAGAGATGAACTAGATATGGCCCGCGTGTGTAAGAAGCACAGTTCTTTTGTTCTGAGCAAGCTCACTGTTCAGACTCCCTAGGAAATACAGTAGAGTAGAAGAATGCTCTTTTCTCAAAAGCAGAGTGTGTTTCTTGTAAGGCAAGCTAGCATTGTTTCCCAGTCCTAAATGGAGTTGAATCACATGCAGTTTTTGGTCCTCCGACCAAGAGTCGTTTTCTGGTAAGGAAAGTCACTATTGTGCTCCAATAGCCCTACACAGTGCAAATAGCACTTGCGTCTGTTCCCAGCAAGTACAGCGTATTGGAATGAAGAGGAGCTACAGTTCTTGTCAGTTTCCTAAGCAGAGTTGAACTAGATATGGCCCGTGTGTGTAGGAAGCACAGTTCTTTTGTTCTGATCAAGATCACTGTTCTGGCCCTTTAGGAAACACAGTAGAGTAGAAGAGTGCTCTTTTCTCTAAAGCACAGTGTGTTTCTTGTAAGGCGAGCTAGCGTTTGTTTCCCAGTCCTAAATGGAGTTGAAACACATGCAGTTTCTGGTCCTATGAGCAAGAGTTGTTTTATGGTAAGAATAGTCACTATTGCGCTGCCATTGCCAACAACCGGACAAATAGCACTGGCGTCTTTTCCCAGCAAGTACAGTGTATTGGACTAAAGGGGATCTACTGTTCTTGTCAGTTTCCTAAGCAGAGTTGAACTAGATAAGGCCCGTGTGTGTAGGAAGCACAGTTATTATGTTCTGAGCAAGCTCACTGTTCTGGCCCTATAGGAAACACAGTGGAGTAGAAGAGTGCTCTTTTCTCAAAAGTAGAGTGTGTTTCTTGTAAGGCAAGCTAGCGTTTTTTTCCCAGTCCTAAATGGAGTTGAATCACATGCAGTTTCTGGTCCTACGAGCAAGAGTTGTTTTCTGGTAAGGAAAGTCACTATTGCGCTCCCATTGCCATACACAGTGCAAATAGCACTCGCGTCTGTTCCCAGCAAGTACAGTGTTGGACTGAGGAGGAGCTACTCTTCTTGTCAGTTTCCAAAGCAGAGTTGAACTACATATGGTCCGTGTGTGTAAAAAGCACAGTTCTTTTGTTCTGAGCAAGCTCACTGTTTGGACCCCATAGGAAACACAGTAGACTAGAAGAGTGCTCCTTTCTCTAAAGCAGAGTGTGTTTCTTGTAACGCGAACTACCGTTTCTTTCCCAGTCCTAAATGGAGTTGAATCCCATGCAGTTTCTGGTACTATGAGCAAGAGTTGTTTTCTGGTAAGGAAAGTCACTATTGTGCTGCCATTGCTATACACAGGACAAATAGCACTGGCGTCTGTTGCCAGCAAGTACAGTGTATTGGACTGAGGAGGAGCTACTGTTTTTGTCAGGTTTCTAAGCAGACTTGAACTAGATATGGCCGTGTGTGCAGGAAGCACAATTTTTTTTGTTCTGAGCAAGCTCACTGTTTGGACCCCATAGGAAACACAGTAGAGTAGAAGAGTGCTCTTTTCTCAAAAGCAGAGTGTGTTTCTTGTTAGGCGAGCTAGCGTTTGTTTCCCAGTCCTAAATGGAGTTGAATCACATGCAGATTCTTGTCCGACGAGCAAGAGTTGTTTTCTGGTAAGAAGAGTCACTATTGCGCTCCCATTGTCATACACAGTGCAAATAGCACTGGCGTCTGTTCCCACCACGTACAGTGTATTGGACTGAACAGGAGCTACTGTTCTTTTCAGTTTCCTAAGCAGAATTGAACTAGATATGGCAGTATTTGTAGGAAGCACAGTTCTTTTGTTCTGAGCAAGCTCACTCGTCTGGCCCTATAAGAAACACAGTACAGTAGAAGAGTGCTCTTTTCTCAAAAGCAGAGTGTGTTTCTTGTAAGGCGAGCTAGTGTTTGTTTCCCAGTCGAAATGGAGTTGAATCCCATGCAGTTTCTGGTCCTATGAGCAAGAGGTGTTTTCTGGTAAGGAAAGTCACTATTGCGCTCCCATTTCCATACACAGTGCAAATAGCACTCGCGTCTGTTCCCAGCAAGTACAGTGTATTGGACTGAAGCGGAGCTACTGTTCTTGTCAGTTTCCTAAGCAGAGATGAACTAGATATGGCCTGCGAGTGTAAGAAGCACAGTTCTTTTGTTCTGAGCAAGCTCACTGTTCAGACTCCCTAGGAAATACAGTAGAGTAGAAGAATGCTCTTTTCTCAAAAGCAGAGTGTGTTTCTTGTAAGGCAAGCTAGCATTGTTTCCCAGTCCTAAATGGAGTTGAATCACATGCAGTTTTTGGTCCTCCGACCAAGAGTCGTTTTCTGGTAAGGAAAGTCACTATTGTGCTCCCATTTCCATACACAGTGCAAATAGCACTCGCGTCTGTTCCCAGCAATTACAGTGTATTGGACTGAAGCGGAGCTACTGTTCTTGTCAGTTTCCTAAGCAGAGTTGAACTAGATATGGCCCCTGTGTGTAGGAAGCACAGTTCTTTTGTTCTGAGCAAGCTCACTATTTGGACCCCATAGGAAACACAATAGAGTAGAAGAGTGCTCTTTTCTCAAAATCAGAGAGTCTTTCTTGTAAGGCGATCTAGTGTTTGTTTCCCAGTCAGAAATGGAGTTGAATCCCATGCAGTTTCATGTCCTATGAGTAAGAGTTGTTTTCTGATAAGAAGAGTCACTATTGTGCTCCTATTGCCATTCACAAGGCAAATAGCACTCGCGTCTGTTCCCAGCTAGTACACTGTATTGGACTGAAGAGGAGCTACCGTTCTTGTCAGTTTCCTAAGCAGAGTTGAACTAGATATGGCCCGTGTGTGTAGGAAGCACAGTTCTTTTGTTCTGAGCAAGCTCACTGTTCGGACCCCATAGGAAACACAGTAGAGTAGAAGACTGCTCTTTTCTCAAAAGCAGAGTGTGTTTCTTGTAAGGCGAGCTAGCGTTTGTTACCTGTCCTAAATGGAGTTGAATCACATGCAGTTTCTGGTCCTACCAGCAAGAGTTGTTTTCTGGTAAGGAAAGTCACTATTGCGCTCCCATTTCCATACACAGTGCAAATAGCACTCGCATCTGTTCCCAGCAAGTACAGTGTATTGGACTGAAGCGTAGCTACTGTTCTTGTCAGTTTCCTAAGCAGAGTTGAACTAGATATGGCCCCTGTGTGTAGGAAGCACAGTTCTTTTGTTCTGAGCAAGCTCACTATTCGGAACCCATAGGAAACACAGTAGAGTAGAAGAGTGCTCTTTTCTCAAAATCAGAGTGTCTTTCTTGTAAGGCGAGCTAGTGTTTGTTTCCCAGTCAGAAATGGAGTTGAATCCCATGCAGTTTCTGGTCCTATGAGCAAGAGTTGTTTTCTGATAAGAAGAGACACTATTGTGCTCCTATTACCATACACAGTGCAAATAGCACTGGCGTCTGTTCCCAGCAAGTACAGTGTATTGGACTGAAGAGGAGCTACTGTTCTTGTCAGTTTCCTAAGCAGAGTTGAACTACATATGGTCAGTGTGTGTAGGAAGCACAGTTCTTTTGTTCTGAGCAAACTCACTGTTCGGACCCCATAGGAAACACAGTAGAGTAGAAGAGTGCTCTTTTCTCAAAAGCAGAGTATGTTTCTTGTAAGGCGAGCTAGCATTTGTTTCCCAGACCTAAATGGAGCTGAATCACATGCAGTTTCTGGTCCTACGAGCAAGAGTTGTTTTCTGGTAAGGAAAGTCACTATTGTGCTCCCATTTCCATACACAGCGCAAATAGCACTCGCGACTGTTCCCAGCAATTACAGTGTATTGGACTGAAGCGGAGCTACTGTTCTTGTCAGTTTCCTAAGCAGAGTTGAACTAGATATGGCCCCTGTGTGTAGGAAGCACAGTTATTTTGTTCTGAGCAAGCTCACTATTTGGACCCCATAGGAAACACAGTAGAGTAGAAGAGTGCTCTTTTCTCAAAATCAGAGAGTCTTTCTTGTAAGGCGAGCTAGTGTTTGTTTCCCAGTCAGAAATGGAGTTGAATCCCATGCAGTTTCATGTCCTATGAGTAAGAATTGTTTTCTGATAAGAAGAGTCACTATTGTGCTCCTATTGCCATACACAGTGCAAATAACACTCGTGTCTGTTTCCAGCTAGTACAGTGTATTGGACTGAAGAGGAGCTACCGTTCTTGTCAGTTTCCTAAGCAGAGTTGAACTAGATATGGCCCGCGTGTGTAGGAAGCACAGTTCTTTTGTTCTGAGCAAGCTCACTGTTCGGACCCCATAGGAAACACAGTAGAGTAGAAGACTGCTCTTTTCTCAAAAGCAGAGTGTGTTTCTTGTAAGTCGAGCTAGCGTTTGTTTCCCAGTCCTAAGTGGAGTTGAATCACATGCAGTTTTTGGTCCTACGAGCAAGAGTTGTTTTCTGGTAATAAAGTCACTGTTGCGCTCCCATTGCCATACACAGTGTAAAGAGCACTCGCATCTGTTCCCAGCAAGTACAGTGTATTGGACTGAAGCGGAGCTACTGTTCTTGTCAGTTTCCTAAGAAGAGTTGAACTAGATATGGCCCGTGTGTGTATGAAGCCCAGTTCTTCTGTTCTGAGCAAGCTCACTGTTCGGACCCCATAGGATACACAGTCGAGTAGAAGACTGCTCTTTTCTCAAAAGCAGAGTGTGTTTCTTGTTAGGCGAGCTAGCGTTTGTTTCCGAGTCCTAAATGGAGTTGAATCACATGCAGATTCTTGTACGACGAGCAAGAGTTGTTTTCTGGTAAGAAGAGTCACTATTGCGCTCCCATTGTCATACACAGGGCAAATAGCACTGGCGTCTGTTCCCACCATGTACAGTGTATTGGACTGAACAGGAGCTACTGTTCTTTTCAGTTTCCTAAGCAGAATTGAACTAGATATGGCAGTATTTGTAGGAAGCACAGTTCTTTTGTTCTGAGCAAGCTCACTCTTCTGGCCCTATAAGAAACACAGTAGAGTAGAAGAGTGCTCTTTTCTCAAAAGCAGAGTGTGTTTCTTGTAAGGCGAGCTAGCGTTTGTTTCCCAGTCCTAAATGGAGTTGAATCACATGCAGTTTTTGGTCCTATGAGCAAGAGTTGTTTTCTGGTAATATAGTCACTATTGCGCTCCCATTGCAATACACAGTGCAAATAGCACTCGCATCTGTTCCCAGCAAGTACAGTGTATTGGACTGAAGCGGAGCTACTGTTCTTGTCAGTTTCCTAGGCAGATTTGAACTAGATATGGCCCGTGTGTGTAGGAAGCACAGTTCTTTTGTTCTGAGCAAGCTCACTGTTCGAACTCCATAGGAAACACAGTAGAGTAGAAGAGTGCTCTTTTCTCAAAAGCAGAGTGTGTTTCTTGTAAGGTGAGCTAGTGTTTGTTTCCCAGTCAGAAATGGAGTTGAATCCCTTGCAGTTTCTGGTCCTACGAGCAAGAGGTGTTTTCTGGTAAGGAAAGTCACTATTGCGCTCCCATTTCCATACACAGAGCAAATAGCACTCCTGTCTCTTCCCTGCAAGTACAGTGTATTGGACTGAAGCGGAGCTACTGTTCCTGTCAGTTTCCTAAGCAGAGATGAACTAGATATGGCCCGCATGTGTAAGAAGCACAGTTCTTTTGTTCTGAGCACTCTCACTGTTCAGACTCCCTAGGAAATACAGTAGAGTAGAAGAATGCTCTTTTCAAAAGCAGAGTGTGTTTCTTGTAAGGCAAGCTAGCATTTGTTTCCCAGTCCTAAATGGAGTTGAATAACATGCAGTTTTTGGTCCTCCGACCAAGAGTTGTTTTCTGGTAAGGAAAGTCACTATTGTGCTCCAATTTCCATACACAGTGCAAATAGCTCTCGCGTCTGTTCCCAGCAATTACAGTGTATTGGACTGAAGCGGAGCTACTGTTCTTGTCAGTTTCCTAAGCAGAGTTGAACTAGATATGGCCCCTGTGTGTAGGAAGCACAGTTCTTTTGTTCTGAGCAAGCTCACTATTTGGACCCCATAGGAAGCACAGTAGAGTAGAAGAGTGCTCTTTTCTCAAAATCAGAGAGTCTTTCTTGTAAGGCGAGCTAGTTTTTGTTTCCCAGTCAGAAATGGAGTTGAATCCCATGCAGTTTATTGTCCTATGAGTAAGAGTTGTTTTCTGATAAGAAGAGTCACTATTGTGCTCCTATTGCCATACACAGGGCAAATAGCACTGGCGTCTGTTCCCAGCATGTACACTGTATTGGACTGAAGAGGAGCTACCGTTCTTGTCAGTTTCCTAAGCAGAGTTGAACTAGATATGGTCCATGTGTGTCGGAAGCACAGTTCTTTTGTTCTGAGCAAATTCACTGTTCTGGCCCAATAGGAAACACACTAGAGTAGAAGAGTGCTCTTTTCTCAAAAGCAGAGTGTGTTTCTTGTAATGTGAGCTGGCATTTGTTTCCCAGTCCTAAATGGAGTTGAATCACATGCAGTTTTTGGTCCTACGACCAAGAGTTGTTTTCTGGTAAGGAAAGTCATTATTGTGCTCCCATTTCCATACACAGTGCAAATAGCACTCGCATCTGTTCCCAGCAATTACAGTGTATTGGACTGAAGCGGAGCTACTGTTCTTGTCAGTTTCCTAAGCAGAGTTGAACTAGATATGGCCCCTGTGTGTAGGAAGCACAGTTCTTTTGTTCTGAGCAAGCTCACTATTTGGACCCCATAGGAAACACAGTAGAGTAGAAGAGTGCTCTTTTCTCAAAATCAGAGAGTCTTTCTTGTAAGGCGAGCTAGTGTTTGTTTCCCAGTCAGAAATGGAGTTGAATCCCATGCAGTTTCTTGTCCTATGAGTATGAGTTGTTTTCTGATAAGAAGAGTCACTATTGTGCTCCTATTGCCATACACAGTGCAAATAGCACTCGCGTCTGTTCCCAGCTAGTACAGTGTATTGGACTGAAGAGGAGCTACCGTTCTTGTCAGTTTCCTAAGCAAAGTTGAACTAGATATGGCCCGTGTGTGTAGGAAGCACAGTTCTTTTGTTCTGAGCAAGCTCACTGTTCAGACCACATAGGAAATACTGTAGAGTAGAAGAGTGCACTTTTCTCAAAAGCAGAGTGTGTTTCTTGTAAGGCGAGCTAGCGTTTGTTTCTCAGTCCTAAATGGAGTTGAATCACATGCAGTTTTTGGTCCTACGAGCAAGAGTTGTTTTCTGGTAATAAAGTCACTGTTGCGCTCCCAATGCCATACACAGTGCAAATAGCACTCGCGTCTGTTCCCAGCAAGTACAGTGTATTGGACTGAAGAGGATCTACTGTTCTTTTCAGTTTCCTAAGCAGAATTGAACTAGATATGGCCGTATTTGTAGGAAGCACAGTTCTTTTGTTCTGAGCATGCTCACTGTTCTGGCCCTATAGGAAACACAGTAGAGTAGAAGAGTGCTCTTTTCTCAAAAGCAGAGTGTGTTTCTTGTAAGGCGAGCTAGCATTTGTTTCCCAGTCCTAAATGGAGTTGAATCACATGCAGTTTCTGGTCCTACCAGCAAGAGTTGTTTTCTGGTAAGGAAAGTCACTATTGCGCTGCCATTGCCATATACAGTGCAAATAGCACTCGCGTATGTTCCCAGCAAGTACAGTGTATTGGACTGAAGTGGAGCTACTATTCTTGTCAGTTTCCTAAGCAGTGTTGAACTAGATATGGCCCCTATGTGTAGGAAGCACAGTTATTTTGTTCTGAGCAAGCTCACTGTTCGGACCCCATAGGAAACACAGTAGAGTAGAAGAGTGTTCTTTTCTCAAAAGCAGAGTGTGTTTCTTGTAAGGCGAGCTAGTGTTTGTTTCCCAGTCCTAAATGGAGTTGAATCACATACAGTTTTTGGTCCTACGAGCAAGAGTTGTTTTCTGGTAATTAAAGTCACTATTGCACTCCCATTGCCATAGACAGTACAAGTAGCACTCGTGTCTGTTCCCAGCAAGTACAGTGTATTGGACAGAAGAGGAGCTACTGTTCTTGTCAGTTTCCTAAGCAGAGTTGAACTAGATATGGCCCGTGTGAGGAGAAAGCACAGTTCTTTTGTTCTGAGCAAGCTCAATGTTCGGACCCCATGTGAACCACAGTAGAATAGAAGACTGCTCTTTTCTCAAAAGCAGAGTGTGTTTCTTGTAAGGCGAGCTAGAGTTTGTTTCCCAGTCCTAAGTGGAGTTGAATCACATGCAGTTTTTGGTCCTACGAGCAAGAGTTGTTTTCTGGTAAGGAAAGTCACTATTGCGCTCCCTTTGCCATACACAGTGCAAATAGCACTCGCGTCTGTTCCCAGCAAGTACAGTGTATTGGACTGAAGAGGAGCTACTGTTCTTGTCAGTTTCCTAAGCAGAGTTGAACTAGATATGGCCCATGTGTGTAGGAAGCACAGTTCTTTTTTTCTGAGCAAGCTCACTGTTCGTACCCCATAGGAAACACAGTAGAGTAGAAGAGTGCTCTTTTCTCAAAAGCAGAGTGTGTTTCTTGTAAAGCGAGCTAGCCTTTGTTTCCCAGTCCTAAATGGAGTTGAATCACATGCAGTTTCTTGTCCTATGAGCAAGAGTTGTTTTCTGGTAAGAAGAGTAACTATTGCGCTCCCATTGTCATACACAGGGCAAATAGCACTGGCGTCTGTTCCCAGCATGTACAGTGTATTTGACTGAAGAGGATCTACTGTTCTTGTCAGTTTCCTAAGCAGAATTGAACTAGATATGGCCGTATTTGTAGAAAGCACAGTTCTTTTGTTCTGAGCAATCTCACTGTTCTGGCCCTATAGGAGACACAGTAGAGTAGAAGAGTGCTCTTTTCTCAAAAGCAGAGTGTGTTTCTTGTAAGGCGAGCTAGCGTTTGTTTCCCAGTCCTAAATGGAGTTGAATCACATGCAGTTTTTGGTCCTATGTGCAAGAGTTGTTTTCTGGTAAGGAAAGTCACTATTGCGCTTCCACTTCCATACACAGTGCAAATAGCACTCGCATCTGTTCCCAGCAAGTACAGTGTATTGGACTGAAGAGGAGCTACTGTTCTTGTCAGTTTGCTAAGCAGAGTTGAATAGATATGGCCCCTGTGTGTAGAAAGCACAGTTCTTTTTTTCTGAGCAAGCTCACTGTTCGGACACCATAGGAAAAACAGTCGAGTAGAAGAGTGCTCTTTTCTCAAAAGCAGAGTGTGTTCCTTGTAAGTCGAGCTAGCGTTTTTTTCCCTGTCCTAAATGGAGTTGAAACACATGCAGTTTATTGTCCTACGAGCAAGAGTTGTTTTCTGGTAAGAAGAGTCACTATTGCGCTCCCATTGTCATACACAGGGCAAATAGCACTGGCGTCTGTTCCCAGCATGTACAGTGTATTGGACTGAAGAGGATCTACTGTTCTTTTCAGTTTCCTAAGCAGAATTGAACTAGATATGGCCGTATTTGTATGAAGCACAGTTCTTTTGTTCTGAGCAAGCTCACTGTTCTGGCCCTATAGGAAACACAGA